>NC_067227.1:21320899-21620899 GCF_019924925.1 Ctenopharyngodon idella | reverse complement strand
TTCACCGTAAATATTTGCTAGGGCTCTTCTATCTCTGTCGGCCCATGCATATGTGCGTGTGTGCGCGAGTGTGACCCAGCTGCCTCCTTTCTCTTGCCCCCTCCCTTCACTGCCCCTGTGTGTGTACGAATGTTCAGAGACTCTCTGTCTGTGTGTGTGTGCGACTGCCAGAGGGGGTGGGGGGTCGGGGTGGCCGCTTGCCGAATCAGCCCCTCCAGTCTCCTAGCAACAGAGCTGTTTGGAGCGGGACGGGTGAGAGAGGGAAAGAAAGAGAGAGAAAAGCAGAGAGAAAGAGAATAGAAGGGGATAGAGAAGAGGAGAGGGAGATTGAAAAATATGCCACATCTGGAAAAAGCCAAGCCTTGCAGGGTCTCAAAAAAAGAGAGAGACAGATAGAGTTTTAGAAGGGGAAATGCTGATTGCTGCTGCTGACAATTCACAGCGCTTCTTTAAAATGATGAGAGGATGATGAAACCGTGCACTTTCAGGCCCAGAAAGCAGCATCTCACACACGCCAGTTCAGCTCTACAGTGGTTTAATGATTAAACACACACACTGTTGCTCCATGTCGGGAACAAACAGTCAGCTCAACCTGAGAATCTAAACACTGCGCTTTTGTGCTTTGAGGAAGAGTGAGGGAGGAGTGTGTTCACCTCATCAGGGTTAATAAAACATTCAGTGTGAGTCATGCTATCTGCAGTCACAATTGGTTACTGTTTGTCTTATTAGTAACAGTCCGCCACTTTCAAATTTGAAATGTTTACAACCAAGCGTTCTTGTAATATTTATTTATTTTTTTTCTATTTTTAAGTACTCTGGAATACTTTGATTCTGACTGGTCAATAGTTGCATTCTGTAGTAAATATTTTTGACCACTAAACTTGACCACAAATTCACCATTGTTGCAGTCAACTGATTGCCTAAATAGCGAAAAATGAAAATTGCGTTATCATTACAGTGCTGTTTTTTTTACAGTACAGCAATTTTACAGTAAAAATGCAGTACCTACGGTTGCTTTTCTGTGCATCATCAAACACTTTGCACTCCAGGCCACTAGGTGGCAGAAATGCACCTTTTTTATACTGGTGGATTGAAACAGTAGAAGAAGCAGGTGATAATGGACTACTTGCACAACTACTTCCGCGTTCTACTTATTACGGTTTGAGCGTTTCCGGTCAGCGTTCAGCCCACTTATATACAAAGAGCTTCTCGTGAAAACGCAGATTATTACTATGTTTTAGGGCTGCCAAATGTTTTTTAAACAATTAATCATATTCTCTGCATTAACATTAATTATCTTCAACCTGCTGAAATGTTTATTAATATATTTAGCTTCCAAATGCGCATTCTGAATAATAAATAAATATATTTCCCCACTAACCTGCCACCGTCAAGTGCTCGTCTTCTCATTAGCAGTGTTTCATCATATTTCATACCTGTTAAATTTACATTTAAATGAATTTAATTGAGCAGAAGAGCATACAAGACATGCACAAACAAACCAAGAGTGTAGTAACTACACTTTTCATGTAAGCAGTATTGCTTGCGTCGGTGCTCTTTTATTCCAGTCTTTGAAATAGTTGAATGAATGTGAAAACTGCCTTAACGATGTTAAATATTTAATTAATCTTAAAGAATAATGCAATGACAGCGCAACTACATTGAATATTAGGATTTTTGGCATAAATCTGTGAATTACATACAAATAATTGTCAGTGAAAAAATGGCACAGAATAGTGACTAAAATTGAATTATAATATTATGTTTATTCTGATCTTATTTATCGCATCTCACACTGCAGCGTCGAGATCACTAGTAGAGCGCTGACACCCTGTGGTGAAAGAATCACGGCTTATGTTGGATTAAAACTTAAAGTTCTGTTGAGTTTGGAAAGATCTGTATACGGTAATCATCAGAATATCTCCTGTCTCTGAATATGTCTGGGATTTAAAATCATCCCGAGGACTCTTGTTTTAAGAGGGGTTTAGTTAGCTATGTGATAACAGTGCATTGAAAATATATATAACCGGAAACAACTGAGCCGTAATGTATCAAACCGGATGTGCGTCACGAGGCTCAGTGCAAGTAGTCCATTTCTATATGGATTGGAAAATGATGGTGAGTAACTCAACTTTTCTTTAAAAGAACTGTTCCTGTTCCTTAAAATAAACAAATAGTCATTTTGCAGTCTATTGTCTCACTTTAATTACATTAGATTCAACTTTACTGTTATTGTGCTGAGTACAGTCAATGGAATACAATATTTCATATCCATTTATTAGTTTATTTAGCTGTGTATTAAATAGAATAATGAACTGTTAGTCATTATTGCAAAATAAACAACTTTAGGGTGATATCAAATCCTCTGCTTCGCATTGGGATTTATTTTGCGATGACCTGCTGATTTAATTGTGATATGCAATTATTATTGCCCACAGTGATTCTATACACTGTACACTGAACTGGCCCATATTTGGATTTATATGGGTGCAGTATGGCTAGGGTGGCCATACGTCCGGATTTTGGCCACACAGTCCGGATTTTAAGCCCCCTGTCGGACGTCCGGCGCAGCCTCAAGCCAGACACTCATTTGTCCTCCTTTTTGGAGTTGCGCTGAATCAGCCTAAAAAAAACCACTCTAGAATCTTTATTAGGACGCAGCAGCAGCATAGCGTCTAATGCCGTAAGATCTCTGGTCAAACAAACGATTGGCTGAAAGCGGTGTCAAATAAATATCTGATATATCATTGGTTAAAAACGTAAACAAGCCTCCACTTGCTGGCTACGTCATATCATCACGTTAACATGCCGAAACGTCAGACCTCGTTTAATCCGGAATGGACAAAAGAGCATGAATTTATAGCAAAAAGCAGTAGAGACGCTTTTCATGGATTTTGCACACTGTGTCGCTGTGAAGTGGACGTTAGTAGTCAAGGGAAAGCCACCATTGACCGAAATGTTATGTTTTCTGGCACTGTGCCAGTCTGCCAGATTATTTATTTATTTTATTTCCAGAAGTCCAGAAATTTTATGTTTTCAGGCACTGTGCACTTTGCAAGACTTTTTTGAAACAGACATCACAATGTCTTGAATAAATACAAATACTGTGAACAAACACTTTTTTACCTCTTCTGTTACACATAGGTCTACATCAAATTGTCCGGCAATGAATAGAGTAGGCTTTTTCAGAATCACTGTATCATGATACCATCGATATAATGGACAAAATTGTATTACGAGTACATTGTAGTTGCGAGTACACCAGAGTCCTATGCAATTATTCTTGCCTCACTAAATGCCGCAAAGTGTCCTCCTTTTTGGTGTTATGGAAATGGCCACCCTAAGTATGGCGTCACTGTGTGTCAGGTTTGGCCCAAGTTAGGCCTTGAGTAGAGCTGAGCAGATCGCCCTGATCCTGCTGCCCTACTTTAGTCACCCACACACTGGTGTCTCAGACTGTGATGTGCCTTCAGATTGGGGAAATGGGGGGGGGGTACAGAGGAAATGTTTGTGTCAAATGAAGCAATCGAGCTGAGATGGAGATGTTTGTAGGACAGAAAGAGTCAAACACACACAGTCCTCCCCCCATGGCTATAACCGAGGCTTTCTTCTCTGAGGCATTGAAGGAGTCTGGTCCTAGAGTCTGTGTCCTGCATCCTAGAGGGACCATTTCTAGAATATTCTCTGGTTGACAGAGAGCAAGAGGGTTTCTGCATAGTGCATAGGTGTGGCATAGTCACCATGTGACAGAGATCATGAAAACCAGGTTGATGCATGTTTGACTGATCGTGGCATAATAAGACTGATAATTATGACGAGAGGAGGGAACGCGTGCACAAGCCGGACGGCTGAAGAGGGCCGGATTAAAGCGAGCCTGCTCTGTGCGCTGGTTTTAGTTGCCATGGCAACCTTCATTACCTGGCACTTGGGAAAGGGGGAGCGAGAGAAAGAGGAAGAGAGGGAAGATGGAGCGGGACAGGACAAAAAAAAGGGAGATAGAGAGAGAAAAAGAAAGATATCTTGGGGGAAAGGTGATGGAGAGAGGAAAACAAGTGGAGAAAAGAGGAAAGTAAAACGTTAGCCCCTCTAGGAATCAAAGTAGAAATGTGCAGTTAAAGAATGAGGGAGAGAGAGAGAGAAAAAAATTATATGAAGAGGAAGGAGACTGCTACTTTCTTCTTTACACAACACCTGCTGTTGTGTGTAAAAAATTGAAACAGGCAATACAAGATAACTTTATGCCAGTTATAGAATCTGGAAACACAAAAATGAAAGCAATATTGAAGTCTAGTAGAGATGTTTGTGATATTAGTGACGAATAAAAGTGTTACATTTTGAGAACATAATTTTTCATGTTAAAATTAAACAATATAAAATCCAGTTTAATATTACAATATCCCAGTTTAATATTCAGAGACAACTATATGTAAGCTATTAGTAAATAATACTCCCAAAAAGTGTACTGTAGCTCTGTGGAACTTCATCCCGAAATAGCTAGAGTGGCTCAACCAATAGTGTGATTTTGGGGTGGGGCTACTTTTTTTGTCCAATGAAAGACTGGGGGAGTGTTCTGGAAACCTGTTTTAGTTCTTGAAATTCCATTTTGTTTATGCTAGTGGCACAACAATTACACATTTCACCTTTAAAAGAAGTTACAGTAAATAAGTCACAGTTACTTGGAAAAAAGACATGCTATTCTGAAGTAACGCCAATAAAGAAGTAATGAGAGAAAAAGGTGTGAAAGCAATAAAGAACAGGTGACGTTGTGCCCGTGTGGGACTGGGAGAATAAGAAGGTTGTCTTAGTGATCAGAACTCCGGCAGGTGTCACATGACCCGCTGCCCTGCACACCTGCCCGAGAGCGCTGCCAGTTGCCATAGCGACAAGGTCAGCTTTATGGAAAGCAGGGTTGAAGGTGGTGATAGTTAGAGGTGGGGCTGGCTGTTTGTGTGTGTCTGTGGTAAAGAAAGCAGTTATTTTTTAAATGCTACAGGAAAGTGTTCAGAAACCACAGTGTGTTTCTCTCACACACAAATCTAACAGTGGAGATATTCAGTAAGAAACCTCTTGAGCTGTGAAGGACTTAATATTAGATTCAGATCAATGAACGTCTGAATAATACACTACACAAAAGAGACTCTCTTAGCCTTACATAGCCACCATAACCCCAGGGCAATACTCATAAAGCCCCGTAGCACAGCACTCATCCACGAGCTGTTTAGTTGACTGAGATCAGCTTAAATGTGGAAAATGCAACTCAGAAACTCAAATAATGTATTAGCTGTAAAGAATTGTGCACATAAAGATGCCAGTCTGCGGACTGGTGCATGCAGAGTTCATCTGGTTGCTGTGTCATTGCTGCTGTCAGAGGTTTGAGAGAAAAATGAAAATGTCGAGCAAATGCAACTGGAGTATGTGTTATTTGTTTTTATACAGAGTTGTTATTTGTCCAATCAGTGTTACTGACTCATAAATATGCAAATAAGAACATTAACCCAGGGTTTTCAGATGTACAGTGGGAAATTTTAAAACCTGAATACCCAGTAATACCATGCAATAGTTGTGAAAAGCCCAATGAAGTATGAGATACCATAGGTTACATTCACACTGCAAGCATTAGTGCTAAATTCTGATTTATTGCTCAGATCTGTTTTTTGTTGGGTTGTTCATATTATTTTTTAAATGTGGTCAATATCAGATTCGAGTGTGAATTGAATTGAACTGACCCACATGCCGAAAAGATCAATAACAAAGATGCCATGCTGCAACTGAAGTCTGCGTTTTCAAGGTGATATGTCATGGAAACCAGCAAATGTGTGTGCAGCCAATAAGGAGGACAAAAATGAGGATGAGAAGAAAGAGAGCATTTTTGTATAGTTTTCACACATTTCTTGTATAGTTTTCCCTCAAGGTTTCCTTGTATAAAGCTGTCACCTGCTTTCAAAGCTGTCTTACGTTTTAGCCGCATGACCAAAACTACTGATATGTAAAATCTTACCAATGTCATTCTAGAGTGATGTAAAAGTTGCATGAACTCCAGTGTGACTATTCAGACTTAAGCCCCGTTTACACTAGTGCGTTTTCGATTTAAAGCAGCATTTTAAAATGAAAACGATCCTCCTCTACGCTGGCGTTTCCACAGTGCTTCAGAAACGATCTCCATTTACACTACATGACCGAAAACGCTTGTCACATGACCATTCATGCACACTGGGCATGCGCGTACAAGTGTAAACAGTTGCCTCTTGCGCATGTAGGTAGCTGCAGTATTTAAGAAAAAAAAAACAGTTTAACTGCGCAGTGGCTACTAAAAATGACAAATCCAGCAAAGATTGTAGTTCAGTCTCACAGTCGTCAAGGATATGCAGAGCAAACGTGGGCAGCCACACCATCGTTTTCAAAAGTCTCCATTTTGGTCTGTTTACACTGAAACGCAAGGCCAGCGTTTTCAAACTAAAACGGGCTCTGCAGCATCTTTGAAAGTCTCTGTCTTCGAGGTTCAAAAACACTGGTGTAGTATAAACAACAGGTGTAACCGTAGCAAAACTTATGCGTTTTAAAACGAAAACGCACTAGTGTAAACGGGGCCTAAGGTTGCATTGCAAAACACTTGACCTGTATATGATTTTGGACCACATGTGGAAGTGGCCCAAATCCAAATCAAACAGATCCGATTCTATGTTTGTGCTGTTCACACTTTCATCTGAGTCACATATGAGCAAAAAAATCTGAGTGGGCCACTTTTGCCTGCAGTCTGAACATAGCCATAGTTTTTGGATGTTGACCTTTCTTCTATTTTTCATAATCACTTTTTCTCTCTGTCTCTCTGCAGTGTTCAGATGGAGGGGCGGCCCAGGACAGCTCTTTGAAGAGGGTTGCTGTAGTGGAGGATTTTTTTGATATCATCTATGCCATGCACGTTGAGATGGGGGCAGATCCTGGTAGAGCACCCAAACACGCCGGCCAGAAAAAGACCTATAAAGCGGTGAGACACAATCATTCAGGGCATAAAAAATAGTCAAGACACACATAAGCGAAACCCATTCTCTTGCTATAAAAAGGTACATGCGGCATAGACTTCATATGCAGCAATGTGCAAAACTGTCCTCACTCTATTTATTTTAACGACCACACAAGCAACTCTAAAATAGAACATCTGAATAACTATTATGAGTAGAGGCTGTTGCTGGGGGAACAGCAGCCATTTTGAAACACCTGTCGCACTGTTGAGCCATTATAGACTAGAAATCAACAAGGAGTCTAAACTTCAAATGAAATACTATGTTTTGTGGATTTACACTTATGGTTTTTTAATGCAATAACAGCTAATGCACACTAGTGATGTACTAGCCAGCTTTTTTCCGACTCGCACCCACCCACGTTTGTGAAAAACAATCCAACGCAATCTAGAATCTTTTTTAACCTGAACCCGTCTGACCCACCGATGTAAGTCAACATCACTACCTCTCAAGCTGTCAAACATGACAAGACCCAAGTGACAAGTATTGCATCATGGGACTTATATAAACCTGCCTGGCTCGCCAAGCCCAGAGGAAAATTGTATTGCTCAGAGTTTGCCCTTTAGTGACTCAGGAGTTCTGTAGTTCTCAGTAGTACTGCACGATTAATCGAATTAAAACCGCAATGGCTGAGATTTAAGTAAATATATGCGCTGCATGTTTCAAAGTGAAACTTGTAATCAAAACATGTATTGAGAAGAGTGCATAAACCTGCTTTTGGCAATAAAATAAAATCTTACAAGAAACAGAAGTACAGTAAAATTAATTTATTATTATATATTTTTAAAATACTATTTCTTTATTTTACAAATATTAAATATTACAATATTTTGTTTAATATTTTTTTATTTATAAAAGGAATTATTATTATTATTCCAGTCATATTGATATATACAGTAATAACAAATTGCAATTAGATTATTTCCCCAAATTGTGCAGCCCTAGTTCTCAGTAAATTTAACCAAGCAAGACCAATGTTTCTCCTAAAACTCCTTAAGAGAAATGAACACACAAAATTAGAAAAGTGTTGACACAGAGTGTAGAGCTGTAAAATTAATCGACAGGATAGCTGATATAATTTGTTTTTGGGAAATTGTTTGAAATATCTGACTCTGAGGGTAGACTTGGGAAATCAGTGCACAGTCATTTTCTGAAACTTTTCTGAGATCTTTTCTGAAATTCGTAGATACATGTGAGATTCTCCTTTTTCAGGAGAATGATCTGAATTTTGTCTATTTTTAAGAGCAATTTATATTATATTAAAAAGTTCTCTCTCTCTCTCTCTCTCTCTCTCTCTCTTTTTTCCCCCTATGGTAGGACTAGAGCTTTGTCATAGCCATAGACAGTGGATTTCATTTTGGATTGATATCCAACTGTATTTTAATTTGCCCAAACTGCAGGTATGAGTCAACCTGCGCGTCCGCCCTGCAAACCTTTTGTCTCCAGTGTACCTCTCCATTTTCTGCCATATTCTCTCTTTCTCTGTCTGAGAGGTCTCGAAAACTTAAGAGTGTCAGACAGAGTTTCTGTATGATATCTAGTGGAGGAAAAAAACACTTTTGCTTCACTTCAAAACAACTCTGTCCAGTTTGTTTTCTACCGGTGCTCATAATAACGAGTGCTTTCTCAACCACCATTATTAGGCATAAAGGGGACTGTGTCTGTGTGTACAGGTTTGGCTATACTTGTGAGGGCCAAATTTCCTTGTATAGTGAAATATTATGACAACTGACTAGTGAGGACATTTTACTGGTCCTCACTAGTTAAAAAGGCTTGTATAAATCAGCCAAAACATGTTTCTGTAATTAATTTAGGGGTAAGGGTCGAGTTAGGTGATAGAAAATATTAATAACCTGATACAGAATCGGTGGGAGTCTATCCAATGTCCTCACTAATAATATAGTGAAACAAACATGTGTATCTGTTTATGCCTATTGTGATCTCTGATGCCTGTGTGAACATTATATAAATTATATAAAATTACTTAATGAAGACAGACTTCCCTGCAGTTCATTGTTCACACACAGTTCCATTGCAGGCTATGGAGGTCCCCTGTTGGATAGGTAGACATCGGTCAGAGTTGCAAGTCCCCTCTTGGCATGTTTTTTAAAAAATAAAAAAAATGCTTATTTGAAGTTATATTATGAAAAAAGACCTTAAAAGAAAATTTTGTATGTCATTTTTGTTTCTTCAAAATGACCAGAAACACTAGTCCCCTCTTGGCCAATGTAGAGTGACAGTCCCCTATATAGACGTGTATGTGTGTGTGTGTGTGTGTGTGTGTGCGCGCTTGTGACTCACCTCTCCTTTATCTGAGACACTGGTGAATGAAGTAGGAGGAAAACACATAAATGAGTTAGTGACTGAATCTGAGGGACCAAATACACTCATACTGAAGTGTCATGCAATGATAGGGATTTTATAACACATAGCCTACCTTTATTCTTGTGCAGCATAATTTCTGTATGTAGTGTGTAATTATAAGCAGACTATTATGTTTCTTAGCACATACATTCAGCATATTATTGAGTTATTATGTTGCATATTATTTAATAATAAGGGAGGGAGAATGATATGAAGTACAACCTAATGCAGCAGTTAGCATCTGATCCAATTAAAGCAGAACACAGAAACTAGACTTAACATATATTCTTATAGAAGTGGATAGGGGATGTGTTACTGTGCAGTGAGTATGCTTGATTATGCTCTCTTGTGCTGTGATTCCTTGGTGTGTGAAAGCAGGTGTCGGGTTCCAGCCCCCACTAAGCTCTGTGCTAATCACCTAATTAAAGTAATTAACTGCCTGATACCCATGTTTTTGACATTTGGCACACATTGAACCACTCTAAAACTGCTGGACTATCAGACAAGCAAAGATCAGAGCACTCTAAGGTCTCACCGATTGGCTGTGACCTTCAGAAATCAGCTGTGATTGGCTTGATTTGCTCTGGTTGAACTGACTTTCATTGGCTGTATAATTAGCTGCAACTGACTCTGATAGGTGGTGTCCAGAAGCCTAAATTTCTTCATCTATGGCCTTGTCCCAAATGCTGCCTGAGCCTGAGTCCACACTTTTGACATAATGGCATAAATGGTGATACGTACCAGGTTTTTGACAGATGAATAAATTGTATTAATTATTTCCATTGTATATCAATAGTACAATACCTTAATCTAATACAGTCGTTTTCATATAATAATAATTGTTGAACAAAAAATATTTTATATTCTCAATTATTTCAATTGTATATTATAATCAAATAATATAAAAGAATAATACAAATAATAATTATTATTATTTTGGGAGTGGTGACTAATAATAATAATAATGTTATTTTATTTTCCACTGGAAATTAATATATGGTTTAGTTAAATTGTATACCGTAATACTATCTAAAATCATAATACCAATTTTATCATTACTATTTATAATATTATTTAATATGATGTAGGTATGTGTGCTCACTTTTTCACCTCTTATTCATTTGCACATATGTTTATACATGAACTCCAGTCATAACTACTGAGACTAAAAAAAGAATCTTATTCAAGATCACCCTTCCTGTCCTGACCCACTACCCTTCAATATACTGCTGCTATCTGCACACTGCCCTCTAGTGGTGGCCTGATGGGACTGCAATGATGCTGTATTGCGATTGAGGCCACTGAAGGGGCTCCCATGACACCACTCCCTGAGATTCTTTTTTTTTTATTATAACATTAAATATGATTAAATTTGTTTTTGTGCATTAACAATGTTCTCTGTCATACTGGACCTCAGCTTATTCCTTTGAAGATGAGAGAAAGATGTGTTCATTATTTCGAACACACAAAGAGAGCACCCCCAATACTGAAGATGCAAAAAGCTGTTTGTATGTGTGTATAATGTGTGTATATTTTGGGTGTGTGCGGGGGTGGCAGGGGCTGCACAATGTCCTTGGGGCAACGTTCACCTCCTCTTCTCAGCCAGTGCCCTGGAGAGCCCTGCTGTCAGGTCTCATAGCACGATCAGCCCACAGAGACCAGCCCTGCCAGCCTGGGAGGAGGGGGCAGTCTGGGAGCATGGCATTCTGGGAGGTGCGGTTTTCCCTGGTTGGCCTTTTCCCTCTGTGCCACCTAAGGGGGGGAGGGTGGAGGGCCTGCCATTGCTACTGCTCGATCACCCTCTCTGTGTGAAGGTCGCGCACAGAAAGCCTCCAGGAGACGAAAGCAAGAGCAAAAGAGAGAGGAGGGAGAGGGGACAGGGATGAGAGAAACCAGAAAAGACTGGAAAATATAGAGAAGGGGAAAGAAGAAAAGGGAGGCATTGCAAAGTAGATGAGTTTATATAGCAAATACCTTTTGTGTTGCAGTTATGTTGTCATTAGTATAAAAAGCTCTGTTTCAAAACCTACTGTGCTGACTTGCTCCCTACACCCTACTTCTGAACCCAACTAAGTGAACAGCCTTCATGATGCATGCACATCCTTTATCCTCAGTGGATTTTGGTACACAGTAAACTATTTTTGTTATGCTTCTCTGTCTAATCTCACCTTTCCATTCTCTCCTTTGGTTGTCAGATTGCGGAGACCTACGCATTTCTTCCACGTGAGGCGGTGACTCGTTTCTTGATGAGTTGTGGAGAATGCCAGAAAAGGATGCACATCAACCCCAGCACGGCAGAGTTCAAAGGTCAGGCACCATTCTTGCACTTTCATGTCTAGATTTGCCATTTTTAATGATTTTGCACCATACACATGAATATGTACCGTTGAGTAAATTGGTTGTTTTTGTTCATTTTATCATTAATTAAAGTTTTGGGAGTGCATCACCCTTTAGCGGTAATTAGGAAAGATTAGGATTCCAAAATCTTCATTAAAGTCACACTGTTTTTGATGAGCCACAGAGGCAAGACTAACATTCTGCGCTTTTACGGGCCCCTTATAATTAATGCATGGATAATCCGACCCACGCGCTTCCCACAGTAAACATCTGATTAACAAAAAAAGAATGAAAAATAATGCTAAAGGAAATATGCACGCAATCCTTCAAGACATGACATAGCAGACGCTCATGTGATGACCTTCAAATATGCCTTCTGTCTGGATATTTGCATTATTTAATTCAGAGACAGTAGAGCTGTTACAATCACAACTTCATTATAGTCTTAGTGTTTTATGACTCATTAAATCAGCATACCTTTCCTTGCACACAAATCAGAAAGGGTCATTTTCCCACAGCTGAGATATCATACTCTATATGCTGTAAGTCAGCTATCTGCGCAGACGTGACGCTGGTCTGCCATTAGTCACATACTTATGTGACTAATTCATGCTGCCACAGATAAGCTTGATTTCTGTTGAGCTAAAATATATATTTGCAAACAGCAATTCACAAACTCATAACCTAATTCATATTCACAAAACACGATTTGCAAATGCACAACCAAATTTGTGCATTTGCGGAGAATGAATGTTAAACAAACTTTGAATAGTGAATTAGCTGATCAGCTCCTTCCTGCAGGGGTTCTGAAGGGTAAAGTCATCCCTGATCTCCAAAGCAGTTTATAGAATAAAGATTTGCTATTGAACTGTTCACACTATATTGCGACTCTGTATAGAGTCAGAAGATCTGTGTCCAAACAATAGCCTGTCTGCATTTATTGTGTTTGATTTTAACAAAGACCTGAGGGGGTTTCAGCAGGGTCTGTTGGAGCTCTATCTCAAGAGCGCCTTCTAGGGGACCGAACTGATGCATGCACACTATTGAGAATGGGATTGAGTGAAACAATATTGGCTTTTTAAATTAATAATTACAAGTAGGATATGTTTGAAAGGAGTCTTATGAATTAGCTAAAAATTTTTTAAGTAATAATCTTTTTGAAGAAAAAATATTTATACACATATATATACTAAAGTTCAAGTTTGGGGTCAGTAAGTTTTTTTTAAGAAATTAATAATTCTATTAATCTAGGATGCATTAAATTGATCAAAAATGACACCAAAAATATTCATAATATTACAAAAGATTTCTATATCATATAAATGCTATTCTGTAGAAAAAAAATCAGGAATAAATTACATTTTAATTGTAATAATTTTTCACATTATTGCTGTTCATTCAATGTTTATTCAATAAACACTGCCTTGGTAAATATAACTGATTGCTTTCAAAATTATTAAAAAATCTTTTTAAAAATTCAACCACAAACTTTTGAATGGTAGTGTGTATATTAATTTAAAAAAAAAAAAAAAAATGTGAAAGTAAAAATTAAAATGTACTTTCTTTTGTTGTTTTTCACCCACAGAGAATGACCGGCCCACCTCCCTGGTCCCAGACCTCATCGATTACAACATGCCTCTCACTGCCACCTATCTAAAACAGATGAAGCTACAGTGCATGAACACTAATGAGCAGGTAGGTAGAAACCAAGCAAGAGAGTGAGAGATACAAGAGCACTGAAGAGAGAAAGAAAGCTTTGTTTACATTACGTCAAAGATGTCAGTTTTTTTTTAAATACATTCAGTGTAAAGTAATTCAGTATTGACGTGTCGTTACCGGTCTGTGTGTTTGCTGTCCGCTTCTAAATCTGAGTTTTAGAGACAATATATGGTATCATGATTCTAAATATTCCTTAGTATCTGGGCAAAGAATTTAATGTAAAAGTCACTCAGCTCAAAGGAACTGCGACAAGGCCTTATGGTGCAATGTGTGGTTGTCAAGGTAAACTCTTATAGACATGGTTGCCTCAGCAACAGTATATGTGAAAGCCTGGAATAGCAAGAGCTGGATGTGTCTGTGGGTCACTGTGCTGTATAAATGGGGTGATGATAAACACACAACCCCCATCCTTGTGAAAGACAGTTCCTTATAATGCTGAACTAAAACTGTACATGAATGTAATTATATAGCTGAAACCAAAGAGCACGTATTTCGAGAATATTCTCGTCATAGAATATGCTCATAAAAGCAAGCTCAAGATGCATCAGGATTCATCACTGGGTCAAATGCATTCATAGCTCACCTAAAAGCCATCAAGATTTTTTTTTTCCAGGATCACTTTAATTCTTGTCTGCATCTCAGAAGAAAGACATAGTGTAAATGGCATTGTAGTTAGGAAAGCTTTCTAAGATTGCATGCAAAGGGTAAAACATCCAGAGGAAAGTCTAAAGGCCGTTTCTTTTCTTCTTTTTGATTTTATTGAATATTTTAATGTAATATAATATGCTGTTTGAATAGGCAGTTTTTATCAAATTCTTGATGAAATAAGTCACGATCCATTTCTAGATAACTGCAGTAAAGACTCCTATACTAATAAGAATATAGTTAGGTATAGTCAAACCAAAATTTATTTAGATACCTTGAACATTTCATTCATTAATACAGTTTATTCACTATAGTTTAAAAAAATGGTAATAAAATATGACAAGAACTCAGAGTTAAACTGTGTCAGAAAAAAATTAATCTTAATTATGTCAGATAACACTTAAGCAAAACATGGTCAGGTCAAAGCGTCTGAATAATTTTTGGTTCCAATTTTTTTGTCAATTTTACTGGTAGTCCACTGTATGAAGAATTATTGGGTATAATATGTCACAGTTTACTTTATTTTGCTATCCTCACTTACATAAATGAACTATAGTGTCCTGCACCCACTAGTAAAAATATATCAAAAATGTCTGAATAATTTTTGGTTTGACTGTATACACTAGTATGTATCCTACAGGCCTGCGGGTAGGGGGCGCCGTTGTACTACTCTCTTTAAAATGAAAATAAACTATACAATTAGTTGTATGGAGTTGGATGATTTGTTCATCACAAAGAGCAGGAAAAAAAATTTTTTGCTAGGAAGAACATGAACAACATGTGACTTTATCTAGCTACCCTTCTGTAAAACCTAAACCTAAATTATTGAGAATATAATTGTTGTATTTGTTTAGGCTATCTGTTTTTCATGTTTAAAATAAGACACACTAAGATCTAAAATATGTAAATATGTAAAATAAATATAGGTAAAAATGAGAAGCAAAAACTTAGAGTACCATTATTTGTCTGCATGTCAGGTGGCAACCAATCAGATTGCTTAGATTGAAGATCGTTTTTGAGTGTGTCTGTTGTATTGTCTCTTGCTTAAAGTAATTCACCATTCAACTATAGGATGTGTTCTGGGATCAACATTCCTATCAACCAGTCAGATTTCAGGGCTAAAGTTAGGATTAGGGGCTCAAACAACGTTCTTATCAACAAATCATTTCTCTCAGATTATAAGGGTAGGTTATGTTAGTATTTGGCCTTACCTTCAGACAGCACACAAACAGGCCGTCTGTTGTTCAGTGATGTCAGATGCATATTGCACTTTCTCCATCTGGCATGCTCAGTTTTAATTGGCTGGATTTACGCAACTTCTGGAGTGGGGGCACACAGGATTTTTTCCGTTAGTCCGCCAGGAAACAAAGGTACCAGGCTGATACAATGAACGCTGTTGAGGATAAAATAATCAATGGATTTGTCAATGTTTGCAAGGTTAGTGACATGAAATCTTTAAAATATACTCAGAGGTTTACAAGTAAACTTCGTATATAAGAATCGTATATTTTTATTTGTTACATTACCATTCAAAAGTTTGGGGTCCATAGGATGTTTTTGAAAGAAGTATCTTCTGCTCACCAAGGCTGCATTTATTTGATCAGAAACACAGTAAAAATAGTAATGTTTGGAAATATTATTACAATTTAAAATAACTGTTTTTTATTTTAATGTATTTTACAATGTAATTTATTCCTGTGATGACAAAGCTGAATTTTCAGCATCATTACTCCAGTCTTCAGTGTCACATGATGCTTCAGAAATCATTCTAATATGCTGATTTGGTGCTCAAGAAACATTTCTTATTATTATCAATGTCAAAAACAGTTGAAACTGTCACAGTTTTATTCAGGATTCTGTGATGAATAAAAAGGTTGAACGAACACCATTTATTTTATTTATTTATTTTTATTTGATCAACTTAATGGATCTTTGTTGAATACATTTTTTCCTCTTTTTTTTTTTTTTTTTTTTACAAAAGCAAGTTTTACTGGCCTCAAGCTTTTGAAGAGTGTATGTCTGTAATAATTTCTTTTTTGCACAGACAGAAATGTAAAAATTTAAATATAAAATGTAATATTTAAATATAATTTAAGTGTACACACAATTTCTGCTTGTTTAATATTGATTTATGGCCTACTTGACTAAATCACATTTATTTACTTAGCTTATTCTTTGATTATCCTCTCATCTCCCTCTTAATTATATTACATGCACCTTTATTCCTGCGTCTGCATTGATCTTTTCTTTCTCCTGTCTTTTTTTTTCTCTCTTTCTCATTGCTTGTGTTACTGATGCTCCACTTGGTACCTAATGGAGTCAGCACCGCACACATCAGTCCACTAAACAAACCTCAGAGGGAACCCAATTTTTCACAAGGCTAACTATGAATCACACGGATCCATGTTTACAGCGTGTGTGTGTGTGTGTGTGTGTGTGTGTGTGTGTGTGTGTGTGTGTGTGTTAGCACATGCATACATATTAGTTCACAGCTGTACAGGACAGTGTGAAATCACTTCTTTTTTTCCCAAATAAACACCTGTCATGATTTCAGTCTGTACTTTAGATAATAAATGTTGGGATCATGATGATGACCAGCGTAACGCCTATCGCATGGACCCAATATTTCAAGCTTCAAGTTTTCTGTCACGATACTGGGATGATAATGGAACAACTCTCAAGCTCAAACTAATCCAATACTTGATAAATCTGTTATGTTACACCACTTAATTTGTGACCATTAGTTGATCTGTGGGTTCCCAGGATGTTTGTCCCAGAATTCATTCCTGTTAGCTGTTCAGTGCTGAAAAGGGAAGTGATCCTGTGTGTTTTACATTGAGAGGCAATACACAATGCGGGGTGAAATCAGACTGAATTTTTCTTTTCTCACCTTCTCTTGAGCACCACCGATGATTACATTCTTTCAGCCTGCTCTACTCTTCACATTACCATGGTAACAATATACACAGAACCAGTGACATATATAGTATAGTGTAGAGGCTGGATTTGTGTCTGTTTGATTGTGTGTGTGTGTGTGTGTGTGTGTGTGTGTGTGTGTGCGGGAAGAGGAAGACTCTTGGTAATGCTAAATGATGCTAAATAAATTAAGCTTATTAGTAAGTAGAATTTACTTTTAATTTCAGGGCAAGTTAAAGTGTTTTAATAAATAAAACTTGTTTGAGTGGCCTGCTGAGAATGGAGTAACTTTGATGCCCAGGGGCTTGAGGGTCTTTTGGAAGAAGAAGGAGATTAATTAAATTCTGCGTTCAGGTGTGTGTTACTGCAGACGGGGATGGTTGGATAGTGAAATGTGGGGTTTGTTTGTGATAAAAATGAGGAAGTATCACAAGCGAGTGGGGGTGGTTACTAGTCTTTAACTCAGCGGCTACAAGCAATGGTGGCATTGTGAAGGTTTGATCTGAGCAGATGGGTGGCACAGGGTGTATTATGGGTTTTCCTGGAATGTTTGGGGAGGGGTTTTGAGGGGAGGCTATGAAGAAAGCGTTGATGCTAACTTCACCAGAAACTCTAGAACCTGCTGTAAGTCACAGTGAACTTTCTCGCAGCTTCATCGTCATGACAACGGCGGAGGTAGAGAGGTGTGTTCACACTTATAGCGTAGGTGAAGACAGGGGTCACGACGTGATTTGCTATGTCTTCAGCCTGCTAAACATGGACCAGCACTTATACTGGCACATACACACATGTCAGCGTGCATAGATGATGCAGATCATATTTAAAAACACCTTTAAGCTGAATAAACATTTGGTCGTTTGGTCTGATGATAATTTAACATTTTAATTAGAACACACTGAAGGTAAAAAAAAAATGCTAAATAACAATATTTTTAGGAGAAAAAACATCCGGGAAAAAAAAAGAGCTCTAAGATGCTGACGACTGGTAAAATTAAGTGCTTTTTTTTACTTTTGCATTTTGAACTTTTTTCAACACATTAATTAAAAAAAGAATGGGTACTTCAGTATACCCTTTATATGCTTTTTCGGGGTGTCTGTTTTTTTTTTGTTTTTTTTTCGAGGACTGTTTTCACATGTTATTTTATTGATACTTGTATGTTCAACATGTTACATACATATACATATATATGTAACATGTCGAACATATTATACACATGTTAGAGTTTGGTCTATTACAGTTCATTTTGAATATTATTGTTAACAAAAATGTTATTTTTGTCTAGAAAAACTAATTTTTGTGAGAGTAGAATTAAGGACATCTTCATCAAAAGACAATGATAACTAAAACAAGAAACTTTGAAATTGAGTGTTATTTTTGTATTTTCATTATTAATATTTTGAATTGAAATTTTCAGTTTTCATTATAAATTTAAGTTTTAGTAATTTTTTGCTTTTGCTTTTAGTAGATTTTTAATATTTCTATATAGCTTTAATTAATATCTATTTCAGTTTTAGTAATTTTAGTACTTAAACTTATTTTAGTTCGTTTAGTTAATTTTCATGGATGTTTTTAAGTTTTTCATCTAATTGTTATATTTCATTTTTTTAGCTTTATTTCGAATACCGAGCTTTAGTTAAAGGGTTAGTTCACCCAAAAATGAAAATTACCCCATGATTTACTCAACCTCAAGCCATCCTAGGTGTATATGACATTCTTCTTTCAGACAAATATAATCGGAGTTATATTAAATATTGTCCAGGGTAATCCATGCTTTATAATGGGAGTGGATGGTGCCCCAAATTCTAAAGACAGAAAAAATGCACTCATCCATTATAAAAGAAGTCTACACGGCTCCAGGGGGTTAATTAAGGCCTTCTGAAGCGAAGCAATGCGTTTGTGTAAGAAAGATATCCATATTTCAAATTTTCTAAACTGTAATCTCTAGCTTTCGCTAACTGCCATATGCGCGTTCACGAGAGAGTGGCGTTCCAGCTTATGACGTAGGACGTATGCGCAGTGTGAGCTCCGGTGACGAACACGGAAGCACAGAGAAGAGAGCAAAACAAAACACCGGTCACAAATTAAAAGTACAAAACTAGGATTTGTTAAGAAAAATGTTGGAGGATTTCGAAATAAGCCAAGAGAAGACTTTGTTTTTTGCCCAGCCATATTTGTTTGAACCGGAGTATACCAACCAGGAACTATGGGAGATGGAGGAGGCTGCAGCAGCAAAACAAACAGAAAAACTGTTGGCTGAGGCATGTTTATATTGTCGGAGTAAACGCCAATCGCTAGCGAAAACCACGTTAGCAGGCTAAGAGGGAGACAACACATCCAGATATCAAGCAGTAAATAAACCGCGCAACTGGTAGAGAAAGTGGTAACTCACCCATCTGATGAGCCAAAAGTGGTGGAAGACGCAACAGGGTAGAGAGCTCGCAGCAGCCCGATGGCAAATCTTGCAGGCAGTAAAAATTGCAGTCAACAATCAAGTCCAAAGCACCAACAGTTAGAATTGGAGTAATCCGAAAAGCACAGTAATTCGATGGTGATATAGAAATACAAATAAAGCAGTAATCCGATCAGTGCAGCAGAACATACAATCAAACAATCCAGGTTTGAAGCGGCAGCCAGTCACACACAGCGCTCTGCATCTCCCTTTGATGTCAGCGCACGTAATCTCAAGACTTTAGCTTTGCTGAAGCAACCAAGATATTCACAAGACATCAGCATTTTAACACTAATAAAATTTAGAGTATAGCTCAAATAATTCGCTTCTTCACGTGGATTTCCTTTGCTGTACACAACTTGGTTCTCGCAAGACTAGCATATTCTCACCGGAGCTCACGCTGCGCATGCGTCTTACGTCACAAGCTGGAACGCCACTCTCTCGTGAACACGCGTACGACAGCTAGCGGAAGTTGGAGATTACAGTTTATAAAGTTTTAAATATGGATAATTTTCTTACACAAACGCATTGCTTCGCTTCAGAAGGCCTTTATTAACCCCCCGGAGCCGTGTGGACTTCTTTTATAATGGATGAGTACATTTTTTCTGTCTTTAGAATTTGGGGCACCATCCACTCCCATTATAAAGCATGGATTACCCTGGACATTATTTAATATAACTCTGATTATATTCGTCTGAAAGAAGAATGTCATATACATATAGGATGGCTTGAGGGTGAGTAAATCGTTGGGTAATTTTCATTTTTGGGTGAACTAACCCTTCAACAATAACAACACTAGAAATTTAACACTGCTGTGAAAGCATACATATATTATGTGGATTTTACACAGCTCCAATCTCCAACCACAAAAATATGTGCATGCAATGAACTGTGTGTACTAAATGTTCCTCTGCAACTCCTAACCAGAATATGATTCCTGAAGAAAACAATACATCTCTCATGTTCTTCTCATGCTGTTGTGTGCATCTTTTGGGTTTTGGCTCCAACAGGGTTAAAAATAGCTACCCTTGTATTCACTCATAATTTAAGAGTCTCCTCCTTCTGTCCCTTTCCATCCCACTCTTCCCATCCTTCATCCCAGAATACGGAGTTTTCTCAAAAAAGGATACACTGGGATGATAATGGACTGAAGAAAGAGTTTGTAAAGTGAGATGTTGCGTGACAATCTTACATATAGCAGCGTGGTTGAACCAAACAGGAAATGTAGAATGTTTATTTTGAAACAGGTTTGAGGACTTTGCCTGTGTCGAGATGCTGTGGAGGAGATATAGGAGAATCTAGTGATGATAGTGGGGTGGGTGAGCTTCATTTTGTGCACAGAATATCCTGAGCTCTCTGACTTCCTCCTCCTCCCCCCTCTCTTTTTCTCTCACACACATACAGGATGAGAGTTCGGTAAGCAGTGAGGATTTGGACATGGCTGAGCCCGCGTGGGTCTCTACTGAGCGTGCTCAAGCCGCAGAGCCTAGCAGCCCCACCGCCCCGTACACAGAGAGGATGCCTACACCCCCACAGCCCAGCATTAAAGAGGAAGAAGGTACGATGTCTCTTACTCACCCACACTGTGTTTATGTAGCTGTACATTTCATTGAAATAACAGCCACCTTTACCGATGTTTGTCAGCGTTTGTCAGAGAAGACTTTGTGTTGGTGAGAGTCTGATAAGTGTCTTATAAAGCTGATGTTGAAGAGGTGCCTGAAGGCCCATTATAGCCCTTTTCCCAGCACTCCAGCCACTCTCTCTCTCTTCCATTACTCTCTGGACAGATTCCGGTTAAATAGATGTATGTGGTATACAGAGCCATGCCGAGACAGCCTTATTTATTTAATTTTTTTTCATTTTGGTTCATATGTGAAAATCTTCAGTGTGAAGTTCTGTAATGTGTGTCAATCTCAATTTTCTGGGATAGATAGATAGATAGATAGATAGATAGAATGACAGATAGATAGATAGACAGACAGATAGATAGACAGACAGACAGACAGACAGACAGACAGATAGATAGATAGATAGATAGATAGATAGATAGATAGACAGATAGACAAATTTATGAATTTATTCTATTTTGTCCAATCTGAATATTATCTATATAATGCTATTTCCTCTTTATCATCATTGTTCATGTAACCAATATATATCTGTAACGCAGAATGTGTACAATAATCTTTGGCAAAGGCTCCCATATTTGCGGATGAGGGTAAACAACTGCAAGACTCCAGGGTTGTTGACCCTGCCCCCTTTTTTGAATTGAGCACACTTCCTTCTTTTCACCAGCACGCTCTCTCTGTCTTGTCTCTTATTCAGCTGAGTGCAGGGGGGCTGGGGTGGCGTATGAATGGGGCAGGAGAGAAGAGGATGAGGGCAGGGGGAGGGGGATGTGGAGATGTTTTTTAAAATGGCTGCTGGGACAGTCGAGGGTCTTACTGGGTGGTAGAGAGGGAGGAAGCAGCTTGGGTCACTTCTTTGTGGGCTAATCCTGTGTAATCTTGCTCTGAGGGGGCTGCAGGGAACAGCTCGGCCACACACATAGACGCGTGTCCGCTTACTTCATCATAAGGAGAGAGAAAGTGACTAAAGGGCTGTGCACATGCTCAGTGCACCTTACCCTTGACGGACAGCTGTAGAGGCCCCTCTGGGAATTATCCTAAAGAGGGATGATAGTATTTTAGGAATGGCAGTCAGAGCTGTGATCATAAAGGTTACCCCTCTGAGCAAACATTGTGAGCTTTTCTGGTTTTAGCATGTTCAACTTATTGCTGTCTCAGATTCAAAGTAAAAAAATACTGTTTTAGTGTGACTGCACTTTTAAAATTTTTAAAACAAACTAAATATTTACAATTTTTTTAAAAAAATGTATAAAAATGTAAAATATAATTTACAATTATTTTATAATTTAATTGAATTTAAATTATTATATGATGTACAATGACTGAATCAACCTGACTACATTAGGTTACAGCAACCAAAGTCATTTTTATGGTTAAAGGCGCTGTGAAATCAAAATTTGAGTTTTGTGGCTTTTTGTATGTATTGTCTTTGAGGTCATCTATAACTACAGTTCAAAAGTTTGGGGTTAGTACGTTTTTTTTGAACATCTGAACAATAGTGTATTAGTGTACTCACAAATTTACAGGTTTCTCTTCCTGAAATAGTGACTAAAAATATTGCAGAATGCAAATTGGACATAATACACTTATTGCCATATTGTCGTTGTCATGTGACCTACAGCATCAGTTGTGCCATTCACACTCCTCTCCCATGGCCTCATGGGATTGTAAAGTGTCCATTGGATACACTCTTCAGAATCTCGTAGATCATCTGAGTACTTTTGCCTTCTGCTTTATGAATACTATGAATTCAGACATACACTTTTCACATTCTGTTCTTCGCCTACTATATAGGAAAGGATGCATATATGTCCCTCCCTACCTTCTGGTTTCAATAGGAAATGTCAGCGGGAAAAAAAACTGTGCTCATCAAACAATGTCATGGTGTCTTTTAAGGTAACAACTACATATTTTCCCTATTTATTGAGAATTTGACTCTTGCAAACACATCAAGACTGTCTGGGACAGGTTTATTATTTTGATATAGCTTTCATTCCCTGCCATTATCATGTGTGTTCTCCCACAGACACACTTTTGTATGGCTACCAGTACTGCCCTTATTTACTCAAATCTGCATTGTAACTTTGGTATCTACACTGTCTGGTGTGGTTGTTATGGGATGTGTTTATGATCCACTGCTTGTGTTTTGCAAAATAATGAGGCTTTTTCCCATCCTGTACTCTATATAAATGTAACCATGCACTAATGGATCCCTCCCTTGACTCATGGCAGACTATTGTGCTGTTTAGAGACACACAGGGCAAGAGGATGATGATTTAACCCACACTCTACCATTACACCCAGCCTTCAGAGAGGAGCTGTCCTTTTCTGTGTTTATGTCATTAGTTCCTGACATACTATAATTTTCATTTAGACCAATCTCATTGTCCACACAGTGTCTGTCTATGTCTGATTGGATATCTAGAAAATAACCTAAAAAACCTAAATGTACTTTGTGTGAATATCTAAGTTAACTAGTTTTGTTCAAGTCAAATATATTATTTAATATGAATGAATAAAAAGGGGGACAGTGCACAAATGCAAGTAATTTAAAAGGTCATGTAGAAATAAATCCTTAAACTTACAATTGTATGTTACTACTTCTATCAGTTTACTTAAGAAGCAAAATTGCATTAAATATGAAAACTTTTCAGAAGTTTGTAATTCAGTGTGTTGAATTAAATGATTTTGTTCTCAGTTAAAATGTTAATGTACATGTTATAGTAATTTTTTCTTATTTTAAGCATAGAACTAACAATTTAGCGATGTTTATGCTTAATACATATATATATATATATATATATATATATATATATATACAGTCAAACCAAAATTTATCCAGACACATTAAACATTTCATTCTTTAATACAGTTTATTCACTATAGTTTAAAAAATGGTAATAAAATATGACAAGATCTTAGAGTTAAACTGTGTCAGAAAAAAATAATCTTAATTATGTCAGATAACACTTAACATAGATGCAAACTCCTCACCTTTCAGTGAGAACTCACCTTTTTGAGATCAAAATAGGTCACCTATGGGATTTGCATAGATCAAATGAGAAAGTGTTTTATGGGGGGTAGGGGGGTCTTACAAGGGTACTTGTGAACTTACAAGGGTAAATAAAGAACTGGTTGTTTCAATAAGTACTGTACAGTGTTTCCTTTACTCTTTACTTTAAAAACTATGTCTATAATGGGTAATATTTTATGTATTTGAGGTCTGAGATGTGGCAAACAGTATTGCAGTCTAAGCAGCCAATATTGTCTTAAATATCCTGCATAGCATTTCGTTATTTATAACATGAGATTTTAACCAAATGTTGATTTTTGGTAAAATGTTGCAACAATATGTTAATTTTTTGCACAAAAAATTACAATTTTGGACATTAAGGGATTTTTTCATTTATTTTTTATTACCCTGTAAGTAACTACAAATGAGCATGTAAAGCAAATAACTTTAAAAAAAAAAATTCTGTGCGCAGCGCAATGTTGCAATGTTCTCACCTTTTTTCCACCTTACCTGTATGTATCCCTGCTTAAGCAAAACATGGTCAGGTCAAAGTGTCTGAATAATTTTTGGTTCCAAAATTTTATAAATTTTACTGGTAGTCCACTGTATGAAGAATTTTTGGGTGTAATATGTCACAGTTTACTTTATTTTGCTATCCTCACTTACATAAATGAACTATAGTGTCCTGCACCACCTAGTAAAAATATATTAAAAAATATCAAAAATGCCTGAATAATTTTTGGTTTGACTGTATTTATATGTATATGTATATATATATATATATATATATATATATATATATATATATATATATATATATATATATATATAAATTATTTTCTTATTTTTTCTGTTGCTAAAGTAAATGTACATTGTATTAGGAATGTTTATGCTACTGTTCAAAAGTTTGGGGTTAAATTAAAACTTCCATTTACCAAAGATGTATTAAATTGATCAAAAGTGTCAGTAAAGACTTTTATAATTTTACAAAACATTTCCTTTTTTAAATAAAAGCTGTTCTTTTCAACTTTCTATTCGTCAAAAAATCCTGAAAAAAAAAACATTGGTAATAATTATTAGCATTTTAGAATGATTTCTGAAAGATCATATGACACTGAAGACTGAAGTAATAGCTGCTGAAAATTCAGGGAAAAAAAATACATTTTAAAATATATTAAAATATAAATCAGTTATTTTACATTTTAGTAATATTTCACAATATTACTGGTTACTGTATTTTTGATCAAATAAATGCAGCCTTGGTGCAAAAATCGTACCCTCCCAAACTTTTGAATGGTAGTGTACATATTTTTACTGGAAACAAATAAAATTGTTTTTGCAGCATACACTACATGCAGAATGATGTCTGGTCATCCCATATCTTTTTTTTCAGCATGTCTTACATCTCTTTCTTGTTCTGTTCTCTGGTTGGATGAAAAGGAGTTTTATTTCTTTTTCATCTTTCCCCCCTTCCCCCAGTATGCTCTCTTTTTCTGAATACTTCCTCCCGTCCACTCAGACACCCTAAAACCCCACACCCATCTCTTTCCCTCATCCAGCTGTCTCTCTCTTCAACTCTGCCTCCTTCCACTGGTTTGACAGTTGACCCCAATGTTGCTTTCCAGTTCACAAAAAACCTTCACACAACACACTCTCCTTCCCCCGTTAGACGTACACTGACACACATACATCTAGACCCCACATCCACTTGTGTGCGACTTTTTGAACAGGCATTCAAACATTTCATTCTGTGTCTCTCTCTTAGATGATTCCTCTTCAGAGAATGGCAGCACAGTTAACGGTCTCCCTGCACTGACTCCGCCTGGTGGTGCTGCCATGGCGACAGGAGGAGTTCCTGCATCTGAGGGGGTGGTTCCATACGGAGACGTGAACGGTAATGGTGCCGCAGCGCCGCTGGACTTCAGCACTACTTCATCGTCCTCTTCCTCACAGGAGGGACAGCAGTCTGTCAACCTGAGCGACAGACTATTGCCTGGGGTGACGCTTGGATCCTACTCATCTGACCCTAACAGAAAATTCCCTGTCAAAACTGAGTACGGTAACAAGGTATGAGACTAAATTTTTCAATTTAAAGTAATAATAAGGATAATAGTGTTCAGATGGAGGTTTTGACTTTTGTGCATACTGTATGTTCTACAGTCGCCTCAGTACAGCTCAGGAAGCTATGACTCTGTGAAGACGGAACTGAGCACGTGCGGGGAAGACATGACCCCGGGTCGCTCTCAGGTCATAGACGATGATGATGACGATCACGATGACCATGATGACAGCGACAAGATAAATGACGCTGAGGGCCTGGACCCTGAACGACTTAAAGCTTTTAACGTGAGACTGACTCCCTAACTGCTTTCTCTCTCATATTTGATATGGTTCACATTAGATTTTGTATTTCATTAATCTTTTCAAGCTTTATGACCTACATTGCTTAAGTTTGGATGTACAGTGGGGTCTAAAAAGTTTGAGACCACATTTGACAGTCTGGGATTCAAAATTTGTTTCATCTTGAAAATAAACAGAAAGTTTTAGTATTTTGAAAGAAATCAAAGAACCTTTATTTACATAAAATAGATAAGAAATATTATTTCAGTCATTTTGGGCTAGTCTCAAGTCATGCTGGTCTGGATCAGGTTCATTATCAAAAATAAAACTATTTACATTATTTCTTTTTTTTTAATGGAAATGAAGTGAAAGTAAAATGAAATATAATTATATAATTAAACTAAATTAGAAATGTTGCCTTGGCAGCTAACTGAAGTTGAAGTACTAAAATTAGTAGCTGGAAATAAGTAAAAAACTAAAACGTGAAAGCAAAAAAACAGACAAAGCAAATACGATAACATACTGAAAATCATATTCATTTTTCAATTTCCTTTCAAATTGTTATGCTAATATAATTTACAATGAAGAAAAAACTGTATGATAAAAAATATAAGCATAAATATAGGCAATAAACCATAAGTTTCTTCAGTTACATTTCTTCACCCCCTTCATGGTTACATCTTCCTTTTCTGATTCATTGATATGTTCTATTTTCCATCCTCTTTTATTTCCTTTGTTGAATTGC
Organism: Ctenopharyngodon idella; assembly: GCF_019924925.1. NCBI lineage: Eukaryota > Metazoa > Chordata > Actinopteri > Cypriniformes > Xenocyprididae > Ctenopharyngodon > Ctenopharyngodon idella. The sequence continues at coordinate 21,593,724 of NC_067227.1, read as the reverse complement.
TCTTCATGTTTTCAGATGTTTGTGCGGTTGTTTGTGGATGAGAACTTGGACCGGATGGTTCCAATCTCAAAGCAGCCCAAAGAGAAAATCCAGGCCATCATTGAGTCCTGCAGCCGCCAGTTCCCAGAGTTCCAAGAACGTGCTCGCAAACGGATCCGAACCTACCTCAAATCCTGTCGCCGCATGAAGAAGGGTGGCTTTGAGGTATGGAAACATGGGCATTTGCACATATACTGACAAACAAACACACACATCTGCCATAATTTTCTGTGCTATTACAATACCACAGATAATCCAAAATGTTTCACATATTAAATCTTAAAAATGTTGTTTGTGCTACATACCATTCGATAGCATACTACTACCCTCTAGTGGATGACAGGGCCACAGGCAGTCGTCCTTGAGTGCCACAGCACTGAGCCTGATTTAACTCATAAACTCCATGACCTGAATGTGTGCTAGATAGGAGAAAGATAAAAAATGTGTAGTGCTGTCATATGATTGAGAAAAACATGATTGTGATGTGAACACTAAATGTATTGTTTTCTTTTTTGTTCCTGACCAAAATAACCAAGAGAATCGAATTACAAATGTAAACACACACTTATTTTCTGCATCTCATAGGAATTAAATGCCGTCAAACAGGCATTTCTAGAAACTATGGTGCTGGTGGAGCCAAAGACTTACAGATCTTGAAGTGGTTGAATGTATTTTGAACAGATGCAACTAGCTCCAAAAATCTAATTTTACAGTGCAGCTATGCAAAATATGTTTTCAGTAATTATAAACCAGGAAGATGCTGGCTACACAGTCATTTTCCTTTTCTGAAAGATATCTTGGTATTGCTTTAAATAGAATTTCTATTTGAATGCATTCAGTTCCAGAGAAAAGCTAAAAATTATACAGAACTTGTTTTTCATAACTACAGCAGTTGGTAGCAGTTCACATAAAATATGGGTTAAAAACACCATCCTCTAAGACTAGAACTTTGTCAGGAATGCATAAGGTGATAACATTTATCTTTTTCTGCCTTGTCCGATGATGTCAGACACGGCCCACACCCCCTCACCTCACCTCCGCCATGGCTGAGAACATCCTTGCAGCAGCGTGTGAGAGTGAAACACGTAATGCTGCTAAGAGGATGCGTCTTGACATCTATCAGACCCATGTGAGTGCATGTGTGCATTGATCTCTAGGTCTTTAATCAGATTGAATTCATTCCAGAATGTTGATTGGTTTTTAGATTACTTGGTAAGTTATCTCCTGTTGGTCTTTCTTTGCCTTATCACATTTTTTTTACTTTCCATGCACTCCTGTTCAGGATGAGTCGGTTACAGCAGACAAGCCAAACTCCAGAGATCCGGCTGCCCTGGTTAACTCAGGCTTCACACTGGCCGCCACGGCCTACTCCCAGGACCAACTCTACACCAATGGTGGACTTAATTACAGTTTCCGTGGATATGGGACCATTGGCAACAACCTCCAAAACAATGGCACATCACAAACCAATGGTGAGTAAAATGCAGAAATATTTCTTAAAGGTTTTTTTTAGTTCTTCATGGTTTACTATTTATTTAAAACAATGTTTACTAAAATAAAAAATAATTCATTTTAATTTGTTCATATTTATATACTAATCAAAGCAATCACCACACTTTGCCAGTTGAGTTAGGTGCCAAGGCCAAAATGTCTATAATCAAAAAAAGAAGCTGTCTTCCCGTTATGACTTAAAGGGTTAGTTCACTCAAAAATGAAATTTCTGTCATTAATTACTCACCCTCATGTCATTCCACACCTGTAAGACCTTCATCCATCTTTGGAACACAAATTAAGATATTTTTCACAAAATCCGATGGCTCAGTAAGGCCTGCATTGCCAGCAAGACAATTAACATTTTCAGTGCCCAGAAAGTTACTAAAGACGTATTTAAAACAGTTCATGTGACTACAGTGGTTCAACCTTAATGTTATGAAGCGACGAGAATAATTTTTGTGTGCCAAAAAAACAAAATAACGACTTTATTCAACAATATCTAGTGATGGGCGATCTCAAAACACTGCTTCATGAAGCTTTGAAGCTTTACGAATCTTTTATTTCAAATCAGTGGTTCGGAGCATGTATCAAACTGCCAAAGTTGCTCCTCCCAGTGGTGAACCATTGAAATTTCGAAACACTTATGACGTAACAAAGCCTCGTTTACTGAAATTACGTGACTTTGGCAGTTTGATACATGCTCCTAACCACTGATTCGAAACAAAAGATTCGTAAAGCTTCAAAGCTTCATGAATCAGTGTTTTGAAATTGCCCATCACTAGATATTGTTGAATAAAGTTATTTTGTTTTTTTGGCGCACTTCATAACATTAAGGTTGGACCACTGTAGTCACATGAACTGTTTTAAATACGTCTTTAGTAACTTTCTGGGCATTGAAAGTGTTAATTGTCTTGCTGGCAATGCAGGCCTCACTGAGCCATCGGATTTTATCAAAAATATCTTAATTTGTGTTCCAAAGATGGACAAAGGTCTTACGGGTGTGGAACAACAAACACATCTCAAAAGCAAACATTTGTCTTACGTTGCAAACACCTTTGCCATAATATTCTATATTTGGATATATCATATACACAGAGTTATTCAACACCTAAATCTCTTCTTTCATGAGCTCCTATGTACATTTCTGTACAAGATTAAAAGTAATTGGCAGAGATGTAGAAAAATTCGAAAACACGAAAGCAACTTTTTTTTTTTTTTTTTACAGTAAGCATTTGTAGTTGTGAATACAGTATTACAACAGTATGGAAGAAAAGAAATACATCAACTATGTGGTTGGACAGAAACAATGGTTGTGTTTGAAAAAGGAAATCAAGATACTTCCTGTTAGATTTTTGTGTGTTACATAGAGAATTGTGTGTTGTTTTGCAAAAAAGTTTTTTATGAAATTGAAACCGAGTCGATGGCCGAGAATTAGTATATGGTTTTGCAGATTTGGTGTGTGGTTCTTGTGTTTGAGTGTCAGGTTTCAGAAACTGTTGTGACAAGTAAGAATTTTGTGTGTAAGCAGTTGAAAAAAACTGTAAAAAATGTCACCTTAGTCAAATCATTGGTATTACAGCAACAGTATTACAGCAACAAAAAGAACATTGTAGTAGTAAATCCTGTTATTGCCACTGAAACAATGGACAAAACATGATTAAAAATTGCAGCTCGGCAATTGAAAGCTGACTCATATGCACACCGTCATTCATCTTGAAATCATATGATTCGATTTGCGCCTTCCAATTGGTTCTTCTGACGCTGGGATTTAGTGGATTTGAAGTGAAAGGATTTGATGAACGTATACTATGTGTGGAGAGCATTCGCTTAATATCATTATCTCATTCTTGACGGAGGTGGTGTTTAGCGGCTTTTGCATCTGAACTCTTCATATTGATTTTAATAAATGTCTCCTTTTTCTTTTAGGTCCTACTGATCTCAGTATGAAATCTTTGGCATCCAACAGCACTTCCTCCTCCAGTTCAAACAGTCATGGTCAGGGTGGAGGGGGTGGAGGGGCATCTGCCCAGCTCAGCCCACCCGAGGTCACGGCCGTTCGGCAACTGATTGCGGGTTATCGGGAGTCTGCGGCCTTCCTGCTCCGCTCTGCTGATGAGCTCGAGAACCTCATACTGCAGCAGAATTGAGAACTGCACACAGGCTGGTGCTGCCCGTCTCTCTCTCATAAACACACGTACACAAAATACATACTATGACAGGAAAGATACATGTAGCTATGTGCACTTACATACACATACACCTAAAGCCCATAGGCGGAGTTTCACTTCGCTTGAGGGAAGAAAAATGGAGGGGTCAGAAGAAGCTGTATCTGAAGCGCACGTACAGGGTCTAAAATTGATAACATTTACCAGCCATAATTTTCTCAGGTTCACTGGCCATGAACCTGTATTTTCTATATGAAATGCTACCTCTCATGAAAACTCTTTTGGTGGCTTAATTAGGATTAATAGTTTAATAGTTACAGAGGTGGGAAAAAATAAATAAAGTTGACAGATTTTACTTGCATTCGGCACTGGGCAAGTATTATTTTTGGGCTTATATACTATGTAAGGTGCTTTACACAGACTTGTTAATGCACATGAGGGAATAAATGTACTTAAACAGGAATTGCAGTCACTAAAATTAATGTTTAATGCACTTGAAGTAGATTGTTGATTCACAGCAAACAGTTTGACAATAGCAATGTTTACGACTGAGAAGAAGGATACACTAACTTTGCCAAAAACTATTTCAATAATAAAAATTAATTTTATTTTTTAGATTTAACTGCGCAAAGATAAAACAGTTTTGGCTCTAGACACTTGATTTCCCCTTGCACCCCTCAAACTCCGCCTATGCTCTTCCTGTATACCTAACTATCACACATTGCTCATGACAGCTTTATGTCCATCATAGTGTCTTTATCACATTTCCTTACCTTTGAGTCCATCAGGGCTTAATTCTTTTCGGAGGGCTGAGATGACTTGTTAAGCATTGTTTTATGATGATCAGAGAACACAGAGAGGTGTCTGTACGCATTGTCTTGCATAGAGCACAACACAGTGAGATCTATCAGTCCACCACAGAGAGTCCAGACCTTTCATCTTTTGAGACATAAAAGCAGTAAGTTTAGGAGTGATGCCCAAAACAAACACAAAATGATGTCAACTCCTGCATAAAGTTTACACTATGGCACAAAATATTGCTATCAGATTAGATTCATGTTTGTCAATGGCATCTTGTTTTATTGAATTTGAAAAGTTCCTTAGATGTTTAAAGGTTTAGTTCACCCAAAAGCGCTTCCATGTTTACGTCTGAATGCCGCCTCATTATTGGCCAACGTTGTTCACATGAGCACCATGACGCATGTATGTGAGGCTGACGCAATAGCCAGCGTTCTGACGCAGAACGCGGAAGCTCTGCAATGTGTCTTCAACGTAAACTGCGTAGGAGAATGACAGGGTAGAGAGAAAATAGTTGAATAAAGTCATTATTTTTGTTTTGTTTTTGCGCACAAAAAGAATTTTCGTCGCTTCATAACATCCACTGTAGTTACATCGACTATTTTAACGATGTCTTTACTATTACTTTTGTATTTACTATTTACTTTTCTGGACCTTGAATGTGGTAATTATGTTGCTTTCTATTGAAGATAAAAAAAAAAACCTCTCGGATTTCATTAAAAATATCTTAATTAGTGTTCTGAAGATAAATGAAGGTCTACAACGAAGGTTTGGAACGACACTATGGTGAGTAATTAATGACAGAAATTTCATTTTTGGGTGAACTAACCCTTTAAGTTCTTTTGTTACCATAGGCATATCCATGCAGCAACTTTGCTCCAGATTTAGCCATTTTAGATATAGAACAGATTCAAGAGAAAAGGGTTTTTGAAAAATCTCTTTTATCCGTTCAATGCTAATGAGGTTTGGGGAGAAGGTGCAATGTAGATGATAATCGTTATAGTGTGTCAGTGTCTGAAAATGTATCATTTTCAATCATAAACACTTTAACAGATGTCCTTTGTACATATATATATATTCCTCTCATATATAAGAATTTTCATCCAAGCTTACACATGCACACATAAAAGTCTACTAAAAGAAACCATGATTGGTGAGCGCAAAAAAAGAAGATGCTGAAATTCTATTGGCTGGGAATGTTGGACTTTATGCAAATGAAGCTGTGCTGAGTGGAACGCTTCAAACCCTTTCCTACACGCTCGGTTGCCTTGGCAAACCTCCATCCTCAGCACATTAATGCACTGTAGGAAAACATCTCACAGGAACACATGGGCGACATCAACCTCCCAGACAGGAGGGCCGTTAATGGACTTAATTAGGAAAAAAAGTAAGGGACAAGGACTGCATTTCCCATGCTGCATTGCGTTGCAAACACATTCTGTTAAGTTGTGAATGCTGCTCTTTTTTTCTAACCTCATGACTTGAGACACTTTCATCTTCACGGGGACCAATCAAAACAGAGGGACATCCTATTGGCACACATACTGTATATGCACAGTGAGTTTGAGAGAAAGGACCTAATATCAGCAGAAGGGAAACGATGATGACATCATTTCCTTTCTGTTAACAACACCTGAGAGCTTGAGAGGCAGTGATTGGTGGACTAAGGTAGCATCATCCACAGGAACCAAGTGGTACGTAGAACATTGACGATGCGATTCCTCTCTGACACCAGCCTCACTCTTCCTCCTGCCTGCATTTTCTCGTGTTCACAAATGCCATCGTTAAAAATAACTGTATTAAAAAAAAAGCAAAAGACAATCCTAAACAATTGTGACTTGATCCCTCGTAAAACAGCATAGCAGTGTGTGAGATCTCACTCTGACTCTCTAGCCTTTAGTAGAGTGGTGACAATACAGGGCCTTCAAGTTTCAAGTCTCGTAGCCATAGCTTGAACCGTGTCCTCACTCTGCAACTTGATTATGTGGAACAGAGCATTGTCCTCTATTTAGCTGCAAACACATCTGTCTTATCGTTCCATTTTCGCTTTATTTGTTGTTTTGTATTACTTTTTTATTCCACAAGTATCTTTTTGTTACTTTACAAAAAAGGTTGCAAGACACTGGCAGTCTGAAGGGAATCAGTGTTGCGAGTCTCAACATTCCAAATGTAAAACACGCATCTCAAATTGGTCTCTACGTGACTGAATATGACATCCAAATCACAAATTTTGAAGAGAAAAAAAAGTTGCGTCCAACAACTTAGTTTTGATACGTGGCTGAAAGCCTGTTTATTACCTCTTACTTGTTACTCTTTGAAATAGATTCACTGATGAACAGATTAAATATGTGCAGGAACATTAATTTATATTCAGATGTTACACTTTATTAATTATAAAATTGGTAGCACTTTACAATCCGCAAAGGAAAATGTATACACAAAATGGGTCAAATGCTTATGGGATGGAGCCTTAAAACCACCTATATGATCCTAAATTATGAAATGCAGCTGATCATTCTCAAGCCATAATGTTCTGTGTTTATTTGCTCTGCATTTTAATTATTTGTTTCCTTTACTCCATGCAGAAAAATGTGAGCAGAAGAGAAATGTTTTTGGGCTTATTCTAATTAATATGGTGACAACATAAAAATATATGTGAATTGAGAGTCCAAAAGTTGTATCAGGCTATTGATCTTTGTTTGCCCTATTTTTTTGTTCCTTGTTTTGTACCTTTTTGTTCATAATTGATGTTAGAAGATGTTTTTGGGAGCTCTCTGGACATCTGAGGTTGGTGAACACAAGACACGTGAAAGAAAAAGGAAAATGAAAGAAAAGAAAAGCTACAAGTTTTGTTTGTTTTTTTAAACTGTGCAGCTAAAATCAAATCAAATGTGGTAACAACCATTGCCTGTGATCTATTTTAATTTTGTGGTGCTTTGTAATATTATTATGATTATGGTATTTTATTTGTTTTTACTCCTGTACTTACTAGAAACTGAAGCTCAGTTTCTCTTTGTACCAATGTGAAGCTTTGTATGATTTCTTTCTGGTTTTTTGACTCAGTGGAAGTGTGTGATGTTTACATGTACAGAATTTAAGATTTTTTTTTTCTGTTGTTGCTTTTATTTTTGTTGTTGTTGGTTTTGTTTGTCCTAGTAAAGCCCCACCTCTTGTCCTGTCGTGACCCCACAACGTGCTTTTTACTTTAAATCAGAATGGAGGGGAACACTGAAGGACATGCTGAACTTAAACCACAGTAAAGGCCTTTGCACACTTTTGTGCGTAAATCTCAGTATATTTATTTTCTCATAAGTTATTGCTATGATCCATGCAAATGTTTTTTTTTTTTTTTTTTTAAAGAAAATGAAGTGTGAATATTGAGTTATTAGCTATGCTTTCGTTTCTTCCTTTGTCAGACATCCAGCACAAAACATCTGTGTAAGGGCCTTTAGACGTGGTTGTCACTACTGATGGTAGATGCCGAGGACGAGAGAGAGGAGGGACTTATCATCAGCTCAAAGGGCACCACTAACATTCTTCTCCACAAATGTGGGAGTAAAATGCCCCCTTACAGTAGTTCCCTTAGTGATTCATGCTTGTTCTAGAGAAAAAGCAAAAGACAAAACTCTTGATGTCATGTCATTTTTTAAATGTTTTATTGGGAATATAGAATAGGGGCATCATGTTTGGGACGGGGTAGATCCACCCAGCTCATAAACCAACTGACCTGTGCTCTTTGACCTCAGTCAGAAGCCTCTCAGTGAGTCGGAAAGCCATTCCCCTTACACTGTTCTTATGTACGGGGAACATGCAAACCTCAGGAACCCTTTGGATCTGTGTTTCTTTTTTAACCAGGTCTGTACGTCTTGGCTGACGAGTCCTCCCTCTCTCCAATATCAACCCAATTATATTGGATTTGCTACGTATGTGTTTAGTTTGTTTTTTTTATATATATATTTATTGTGATTTAAAAGTGAATCCAGTACATGTGGCTGAATATTTGAATTCTTTAGAAAAGTGTTGATAAACATAAATATATATATATATATATGTGAAGCGCCTAAAAGATGGACAATATGGCAGGTAAAATTCATTTCTGTTTGTTTAATGTAAAAAAAAAAAAAAAATTAAAAAAGAAGAAAAAAAATTAAAAAGCACAGGTGGGTGATTTTCCTGCCTTTTACATATCACTTTGCAGAGAGACTCATTCTAAGACATTTTAAAATTTTCGGTGTGGTGTCATCGCTGTGTGGTCAGAGAAAGCACCTGCAACCTGAGTTGCTCTTTCCTCCAGAGCTGTCTGAATAAAATCTGTGAACTGAAATCACACTGTAGTCTGCCTTTCTTTCTTTCTTTCTTTCTTTCATTTTCTTGTCATAAATTGGGCCTCTATACACTTAGAGGAATTAGTACAAATGTAACAAAGTCGGTGGCATAAAGAGCAGGTGTATTGATTGATTACAGTAAATGTAATTTTGGCTCTTGAAACAAAATCAATATACCTAAATAAATGTCTTTTTCGTAGCTTAGTCTGTTGTTTAATCCAATGTTCAAAGAACTTTTTGCTTAATGTAGGAAATGTAGCACAACATTAGATTTGCACGATTAGAACAGCATATTTTAATAATTTGCTGTGTAGCTCTGAGGAGTTTCGTACCTGCCTGGTCGTGTCTTAAAACTCATTATGCTACACAGCATTCTTGAGTACAAGCGCTGTCATGCTGTCCAGGTTGGAGGCTCTTGTTGGAGACACAACCTGTGTGTGCTCCTCCCAGCTCTCTTACTCGAGTTTAGACACTTGACGGTGGAGGACTCAGCTTCCACGTCTCATCATTCCGGAACCTGTTGCAGTCATAGATTCACATTCAAATGAAATGTACAAGAACGGGTGCTGTTCGTGCCCCGGTTTGGGGGCGTTTTGTGAGAGACTTTTCACGTCGTCTAAGACTGAAGTTGAAAAATCTGCAACCACCACCAAACTTCAGCCACAAATTCCGCCAAGTTCATCCGTGTCTGAGCCCGAAGGTGAGATATACACTGCGCTGTGGCCCTTCCAGGCTCGCGCGGACGAGGAACTGTCCTTCCAGGAGGGAGAGCAGTTCCGAATCTGCAAGCGCGAGGGTGACTGGTGGACAGCCGTTAAACTGGACGGAAACGGATCGGTGACAGCCAAGGGCGTCGTTCCTCAAAATTTCCTGGCGAGAAGGCAAACTGTGAAAGAGCAACCGTAAGTAGACTACAATATTTTCTATACAGAAAACCTTGAGTCAAGAACTCTGAGCGCGGACAGGACCAGTGAACTGTGAAAACTTCATTCTTCAAGAATGACAATATCAAAGAAGTAGGCCTAATAATAATAATAATAATAATACTACATATAATAATAATATAATATTAAAAATTACAAGAAAAAAATTGTGAGATTAAAAAGTCGCAATTGCCTTTTGTTTTCTTTTTTGTTTCTGTGGTGGAAAATCTTTCATGGGAAACAGACTGCAGATAGTCAAATTATTGTCGTATGTAATATGCATCCAAGACAAATGCAGTCTTGTCCAAACTCTGGTTCATATGCATGTGATTTGAAAAACTGTGTTCTTCTTTAGTTGGTATTTTGGGACACTGAATCGTTTTGAGACCCAGAATTTGCTTATGGCTCCAGGGAATGGAGCAGGTGCTTTCCTGTTGCGACACAGTGAAAAGGATCACATAGGGTGTGTATTATCAGGTACGTCAGAGTGATTGTTGTGTGTACTGAACTTGATTTTAAACTCAAACTGCATTTTACATCAGGTTCTGCCTATGCTATTAGTCTTTACAAGTAATAGGGCATAACTAATGACATAGTAGTAAATTAATCTAAGAAATGTAGTCAGTCCAGTCATATATAGACTTGATGAAAGTGCAAGCATTTCTCTCTGTGTTCTTCTCGCCTATTTGGTTCATTCATGCTAGAAAATATCTAAACAGTGCTCCTCGACTGTCTGCATCCTTTCTCTCTCTGTGTCATTCTGCCAGTGGTAAGCAGTGACAAGGAAGTGAAACACATTAAGGTCCATCAGAATCAGAATGGAAGTTTCTATTTGGAGCAGAGTCAAATGTTTCAGAGCCTGGAGAATCTGGTGGAGCACTACAGGAGGAATTCCCTGAGGTCTGGTACCCGTCTCACACGTCCCTGCACACGGGTGAGAGAAAGAAACAAAAAAGAAAAAGAAAATGCAGAAAGTCATTCATGTAACAATTCTGTTATTATTTACTCATCATTTCAAATCTGTATGACTTTATTCCTTCAGTATTCTCCAAAAGGTGATTTTTGAATAATAACTGGCTACACTTTGGCTGTGGCTTCTGAAGTTTCAAAATGACAAAAAAAAAAAAAAAAAAGTATTCTGAAGTCATTTGATAGCTTTTTGTGAGGACATTTAGGTTATTCATTGAAAGCCTTGATATCCACGGCTGTCCTAGCTCTCTTTGGCATCTATATGAGACAAGCATCAGATTCATGATATGTGCTATTTAAGAGGAACTAATATAGTAACAAAACTAACACAAAAAAAACAAAACAAAACAAAAAAACATCTATGATATGAGGAAAAAGACTCTGTGGGAAGACATGATTCAGTTAATTTAAGATCAAATAACTAGTAATGTTAAATTTCCATGCAGCTCTGTATGGGATTACAAATTTAAAGTCCCCCTGTAGTCAATAATTTTATCCCTTAAAACTCATCTTTGATCGTTTTTGTGTGTCCCTTTAAATGCAAATGAGCTGCTGCTCCCAAGAATAGGGCGGAGTTTCAAGAGCTTGTGTTAGCAGCTGATTACCTCACGCAGACTCACTGAAAATGGCCTGAATTGTTAATTAATTAATGTAGCTGATGTGGAGTTAACTATCTTAAAGTAATTAATTAGCATATTCTGTAATGATAATCTATAAATCGCTCGCGTGGGAACTGTTGTAAGATCATACAGAGCCAGAGAATGTATGCTGCATGAAGATAGAACAGGTATAGTTTAGTTTAAATACGGTTATAACTTATGTTGGCATCTTGCTTTTATGACATGCTATTGCATTTGTGTTACATACTGTATTGCAATAACATGGTCTCACTGCTTTGTTGCGTGATCTCGGGGGCAGGGTTTATGTAAATTTTAGGGTTAGTGATGTCACCAACCTGAGAAGAAGCTTATTGTAGTCCTTAAACAGAGAATTCTTTAAAAGAAAATATCTCCCTTTGCTTTGAACTTTGCAGATGTTGTTTATGCTCAAACAGCAACATTACATATTAACTAAAGTTAAAAAAGTGAAATCATAATCAACCACCGCTTTAAATCGACACGATTTTTCATATTAACAGAAAAATATACCGGGATAACCTGGCTTCTCTCAAGACTAGTTAGTTCACTGTTAATGATATGCTAAAGTCCACCGGCACATTGACGTGATTGGTTACAAGGTAGTTTGTGACATCACAGACATCAGCAATTTCAAACCACGGGTTTGAGACTGTTTTTTTCACTGCAGTTTTAAATAGGAAATACTCAGCAATGGTGTTGACATGGTTTGTCTTAAAGCATGTTAAAAACACCACATAGACATATAAACAACATTAAAAACTTGATTTTCACCACAGGGGGTCTTTAAGAGTCTGTTTAAGATCAGCTGATCCTATGTCCTCAACCGCATGTTGTTCCACACCTGTAAGACCTTCTTCAGAACACAAATTAAAATATTTTTGATGAAATCCAAGAGGTTTTTTTATCCCCCAATTACCACATTTAAGGTCCAAAAAAGTAGTAAAGACATTGTTAAAATAGTGCATTCTGAAGTAGGACCTGGAAGCGCTAAACGTAAACAGCGTAGGCGAATGACAGGCTGAGAGACAAATTTGTTGAATAAAGTTAGTTAGTTTTGTTTTGGCGCACAAAAAGTATTCTTGTTGATTCATAACATTAAGGTTGAACCACTGTAGTCACGTTGACTATTTTAATGTTGTCTTTACTACCTTTCTGGACCTTGAATGTGGTTATGACGTTGCTGTGTATAGGGAGGTCAGGAAGCTCTCAGATTTCATCAAAAATATCTTAATATGTGTTCCGAAGATGAATGAAGATCTTACGAGTTTGGAACGACTTGAGGGTGAGTAACTAATGACAGAAATTTCATTTTGGGGTGAACTAACTCTTTAAGGTAAAGATAATGACATCACACAAAGGATTATCTTAATCAGAGTTTGCAGCAAGAGGTTTCTGTCAGTTCCTGTTTTCTATATTGTAAGTCAAATGAGCCAGATTACTAAAACTCTCACCTTTTGTCTTCAATGGCTCTTGGTGCCCCTGTCCCATTCTTGGAATAGTTGTGTTGATTGGAGTAGGACTGGTGAAACTCTAGAGTCTGGGGTGGGTTCCTAAATCCGAATACTTAATTTGCATACTTTATTTAAGGTCATCTCCCAGCTGCTTTATCTTTATCTCCAAGCACTGCCCCCAAGGCCCTGCGTGTTAGAATGGTGAGAGAACATTATGCTTGGTATGTTTTTTGTCTTCAAACCAAATTTGGGTCTTCAGCCGACAAAGTTTAAATCAAAGCGCACTTCCCATAATGTTTATGTGTTAGGTCAGTAGGCGGAAAGTAGGCGGTTTTTACTGGCTGTTCGAACACATTGGACCATATGAACATTTCCACTACGAAAGCAATCCGGTCGAATGCGTTTTCAACTACCTCTGGAAGTGGTCGAAAGTGGACAAGCTCAAAACATTTTACACCCCATTTATACCTGTATTTACTAGCGTCGTCCACTTGTGATCTGATCGACCAAAACGCATCTTAATGCCAGGTGGAAACAGGGCCATAGCGGGACCAAAACAGCAAGTTCTCAATAAAGAATCCTGCTAAAGATACACCCAAGTTTCCTGGTCTTCGCTTCTGATTTTCCAACACCTGATACTTCACATATATTCTGCCTATATGCTGTATACAGTGATTCTTGTATATCAGATTGATATCAGATAACCACACACTGAATATACAATATGTAAATATAACAAAATGCATTCGTCTGTAGTACTGTGTACTGTGTTCCTCATTGTTTTGCTAACAGCTTCTCGTTTCTCTCTGTTTTGCTAACAGCCAGTACCAAAACCACAGGATCTTTCCCATCAAACAGTAGATGATTGGGAGTTACCTAAGGAAGAGTTTACTCTGGAAGAGGAGCTCGGTAAAGGATACTTTGCTGATGTTTACCGTGGAAAATGGAAAGGAATGGTCAATGTTGCCATCAAAATCCTCAAAAGCAATGGTAGGGTTGGTGCATGTAGAATAAATAAAAAAGTAACACATTTTAAAAGCTAAATGAGAGGATACACCTTGTGGATATTTTAACCGGAAAGGACTGCTTCCTCTATGCCTATTAGTGTTGTTGTTTTCTGTTCCTGATACTGTGTGAATGCGAGAAATGCAGTGTTTCTTGTTCTATGACTGTGAGAGCTGGAGGAATAAGAGAACAGGCTACTGCCCTCATAAACTTGCCAGTAGAGTTAGTGGCACACCTAGAACTCTCGATGAACAATTGTAAAACTTAAGGCTTATGTCTGTCAGCCTATAAGTAAAAAAAAATTCCATATTTTGACAGATGTATTATTAAATACTATCTTCCACTACTGATGTTTATCATCTGATGTGCTCTACTGTTTCTCCTTCTCCTCTAGAGTCTCTCAACCACAGGGAGTTCCTGATGGAGACTCAAATATTAAAAAAGCTCAGGCACAGACATCTCATCACACTTTTTGCCGTCTGCACAAGCTCCACCCCGTTCTACATCATAACTGAGCTTATGGAAAAAGGCAACCTGCTCAATTTCCTCCGAGGTCAAATTCTCTTTCACTCTCATATGTCAGCTCAGTTAATAAGAAAGTTTTTAGACATCAACTTTAAATTTTTACTGTAATCTGTCAATAATGTTGATTACATGTGACCTGCTCCATTATTTTGAGTCACTAGAAATTTAGTAACTAGTAAAGTAACATTACTTTAAAATTTAGAAAATATCCGAGTTACTTATTCAAATAAGTAACGCAAGTTACTTTCTTTTCCCATTTATTGACTGACAGCTCTCCTGTCCCCATACTGAGAAATTGTGTACTGTGTAAACATGATGGTTATTGTAGTTCTAGACTACATGTGAGCATGCATTTACTCATCTCACTTGCACGATAACAGATTCAGTATTCCTCAAAATGAATAAAAACCATCAAATGCAAACTCAGAATATTATGCAAACCTGCAATACTTAAATATATATATCTCACCAATGTCTTTGCTTCGATGATCCAATTCAACCATACTAATAAGCAAAAATTACTTTAGTTAAACATCACATTTGTGTTTCATTTTTTGTTTTCATTGCTGAAGAGTGTTGAACTTTCTTCTCCTGCTACCTATTCTTCTGTGATCCAGAATGGTTTGAGCTGCGCCTTCTACTGTACAGGCGTGAATTTGCATTTACTTCAGTCTGAGGCTTATTCATTTCACTTTTGATGTGAAAGAGCCTTTACATTTGCCAAAAATATAACTTTTTTTGTTATTAAAAAACAAGCAGCCCATTTCGGGTAAGATACAGGCAAAAGTAACGTGTCACTAGTAAAGTAAAACATTACTTTACATAGAAAGTAACCAAGTAATGTAATTGGTTACATTTTTAGGGAGTAACACAATATTGTAATTATTTTTCAAAAGTAAACATCCCCCAACACTGCACACTAATATATACACACCTTTCCTGAGAGTGAGTCTTGTCCAAAGTCCTGAAGCAGACACATGATTCCTTCAATTTTCCCTTCATAGGTGAGGAGGGGCAGGAACTGGAAGCTCAGGCACTAACAGAAATGGCGAGCCAGGTGGCTGATGGGATGGCATACCTTGAGGAGCAGAAGAGCATCCACAGAGACCTGGCAGCCCGGAATGTTCTAGTGGGACCCAACTACATCTGTAAAGTAGCCGACTTTGGCCTAGCTCGAATCATCAAGGTGAGAATTACCTTCTAGTTAATCAAAAACATCTAATATTTATTCTTTAAATTTCCTTTTAAAAAATGTGGGGCTTTTGTTTTACAGGAGCCAATTTACTCATCTGTAGATCAAAAGATACCATATAAGTGGTGTGCTCCTGAAGCCATCAGCCATGGAAGGTTCTCCAACAAATCTGATGTCTGGTCATTTGGAGTTCTCCTATATGAAATGTTCACGTATGGTGGAATCCCATATCCAGGTATGTACACCACTTAAGTATCTTCTTGTTCATGCAGATCTGAGCAAGGTTAGAGTAACATCTTTTTTTCTGTGTATGTTTTTACAGCTTTCTCAAATCAAGAGGTATACAATCTAATCTCCTCGGGGTACAGAATGCCTGCGCCCAATAAGTGCCCATCGCACATCTATGACATAATGCTGATGTGTTGGAGAGACTCAGCTGATGAAAGGCCAGATTTCAGTGAACTTAAAAATCTCCTGGAGAACTTCAGTACTCAAATCATGGAGTGTAACTCTGAGAGCAGCTATGGCACATCAGATCCAGCAGGAGGCGTCAGCTAACAGTACCATGCAAAAGCAAAGGAGTGAGACTGTGCCAGCATTAATTTTCATGCATCACTCCTGATTTTTAAACACCTTTTCACCCGTTGATTTGCCTCTTTTTACAGTATTCATGCACTTTTACTTTTTGTGTGCTTATTTTCTGATTTCATGTGGAATTATTCACATTTAATTTAATCAAGCCTTTCCTCATATCTACATAGACAATACCAGTTCATACTGAAGATTATTTTTCTACTACCTTGATGCTTATTTCCCATCCAGATTGGGAGACAGAGAAGTTTCAGAATGGATCAGATGGACTAATAAATAAAACCACTTTTTCACTAGTGACAGGCAGTATTGAGGGTAATGCATTACAAGTGTCTCGAGTTACATAATCAGATTACTTTTTCAAGTAACTAGTAAAGTAATGCATTACTTTTAAAATTCTCAACAAAATATCTTTTTTTTACTTTTATTTACTTTATAAATTTGTTTTCCCATGTATTGATTGACAGCTCTCCTGTCCCCATGTTGAGAGAAATCGGGAGTAAGGTGCAGCGTTGTGTGCACTGTGTAAACATGATGGTTATTGTATTTCTAGACTAAATGTGAGCATACAGTTACTCACCGAAACTCACTTGCACAAAAACAGATTCAGGATTTCTCAAAATGAATAAAAACTGTGAAATGCAAACTCACAATATTATGCAAACCTGCAATAATTAATATACTTTACATTAGTGATGGATGCTTTCGAAACACTGCATTTATGAAGCTTCAAAACCTTTACAAATCTTTTGTTTCAAATCAGTGGGTCGGAGCACTATCAAACTGCCAAAGTGACATGATTTCAGTAAACAAAGCTTAGTTATGTCATAACTGTTTCAAAATTTAAGTGGTTCACCACTGGGGGCAAATCATGAGGATTCACTGAGATCGCCCCCCGTGGCAAACCACTGAACAAGTGTATATGGTTTTTACCTAATCTCTGATAAGTTTTATAAATTTGTAAAAGTTATAATGAGGCATAGCAAAACTGACTTTAGACAAACATCATGTAAGAGTGTTGAAGTTTCTTCTCCTGCGTCCTATTCTTCTGCAATCCAGAATGGCAGCACAGTTTAATGAGCTGCGCCCTCTACTGTACAGGCATGAATTTGCATGTCTAGCCTTTACATTTGTCAAAAACAGAACTTTTTTTTAAATTAAAAAACAAACACACAAGACCAGTCAAGGTAAGACAAAGTAACGCAAAGGTAACCTAACGCAATACTTTCCAGAAAAAGTAACTAAATTAGTTTTTTTGACGGGGAGTACTTTTAAAGTACTTTCCCCAACACTGGTGACAGGGAGGGAGTTGTGTATGTTTTCATGGTACAATGAAATCAAGGAAGATTTGATTTCGTATAATATGACCCATTTAAATCTCTGCTGCAGACAAGCTCTTAAAAACGAGAGAAAATAAACACAACATCCGGATCCAGATCGAGTCTGGCCAGTTCCTGTGGAAGCAGGTCATTTCACAATCTCTGAAAACTTTCCACTGCAGTTTTACTTGGCACAGTGTTGTCTGTTCACAAGTAGTTTATGGGTAGTTATCATTAATTAAATATAACCGGACAGAATGAGGGTTGTTCATTTCATGAAAAAAAAAAAAGAAGAAGAAGAAAAAAAATCAATTAATGATTTGATTGTGTGACATCCATAGATTAGAAATGGGTCACATACACACACATGCACACACACACACACTCTACTGCAGAAGCAACACACCCTGCTAATTGTTGCAACTGCTGAAACATTTAAACTCAGTAACACGAGTGTTGCCATAACGTGTTCATGCTGTGGGTGCGTGGTTAGCAGAAATAGAATTGAGAACACTCTGGACTTGCCTGGCCAGACTAATCGGAAAAATGACAGGATGTTCAGGAAGGTCACGTTAGCATGATGACTGGCTTCCCTGATGGAATTTGGACACCTCTTGTACTCTGCAATCTGACACCCAATAATTCAGATTTCAGTGGCAGGGCTACAAATCAGAAAAGAGACAAATATATTAAAGACTTGTATACTTTCACGCTCTCTCACAATCTCTTTTTTCTTTTTCTTTTTTCCTTTAAGTAATTCACCTGCTTTCCAGTTTTCAACTCAGCTTTGAGTGAGTGTTGAAATACCATTGCAGCCTTGTTTCACAAAGCAGTGTCACAACAGAAAGCACTGTTCGGTTGCCTCTCACTGCCTGTGAAACTTGCATCAAGCCTAAGAGACAATGGGCGAGTATTGTGCCATTTATTTTACTTTGCTTCGTAAGTCTACTGCAAAAGACTGTATTAATAAGTTGATTTATAGTACATTTTTAAACATGTTTCTGCTGAGTTTAGTCCAATATGAGTGGCAAAAATAGGCACAGATACCACAAAAGTCATTTTCTCCACGAAAACTGCAGCTATAGCCATAGTAATGTCGGATGTTTTAAAACCAGAAAAAAAGTTAAAAATGCAGAATAAAGTTAGAGATACAAGAGTTAAAAAAAAAAAAAAAAAAAAACTTTGAGATATTAATACTGCCCATAAAAAGGTGGGAAACAATATGCCCACAAATTCCAGTTGATTTAACTGATTAGCTAAGTAAACTGAAATGACTGCATCTTGACCATGTAGGCTATTGTGTTCTATTATCTTGTGTTGAAGATACACAATGATATTTTGCTAGATTTTAATCACAAATATCCAAAAGTACAAGAAATATTTACAAAGCAAACACTCTGGTTCTTTGTTTAGGGGTTCTTGAGACTGGCTCAGTCTACTAATATTGATATTTTGCCCACACATGAGATTCATGAAGGTAACAACAATGGTAGTAAGCAAACGTGTAAAATAATAGAGGACAGACGTCATATCCTGTTATCAGAATAAACACTTGTATTAGCAATAAACAGAAATGTTAATAAAAAAATATATATTAAAAAAAAAAAAACAGGCTGAAGTAATAACAGAATGATTTTTGGGAATGCTAACCATGCTAACTGGAAACTCTTTTCCTGTTTTACTGTTTCCAAACACTCTGGGAATAGCAAAACAAACTTACCAGCTTGAAACACTTCCAAGAACGTATCTGTACACAAACTTTTTTGTGTGCACGTGTTCACCTTTGTACAGGGTAACCTTGACGGGCGGAGGAGCGCTCGTGAAGCTCGCGGGGAGATTCCATCGACAGACTGAGACTGTTTTTAGCTCTTGTCTCTGTTTAGAAACAACTGTGGGATCAGTGTGGAAAGTCTACGGCAATAAAATATTATTATAGGTTCAATATTAATATTATAAAGAGACGAGAATATTTTTGGTGCGCCAAAAAAAATAAAAAAAATAACGACTTATTTAGTGATGGCTGATTTCAAAACACTGCTTCAGGAAGCTTCGGAGCGTTATGAATCAGCGTGTCGAATCATGATTCGGATCGCGTGTCAAACCGCCAAACTGCTGACACGTGACTTTGACGCTCCGAACCGCTGATTCCACACAAAAGATTCATAACGCTCCGTTTTCTGAAGTTTTCTGAAGCAGTGTTTTGAAATCGGCCATCACTATATAAGTCGTTATTTTGTTTTTGTTTTTTTGGCTCACCAAAAATATTTTCGTCGCTTTTTAATATTAATATTGAACCACTGTACTCACATGAACTGATTTAAATATGTTTTTAGTACCTTTATGGATCTTGAGAGAGGAAATGTCATTGCTCCCTATGTAGGCCTCACGGAGCCATCGGACTTCAACAAAAATATCTCAATTTGCGTTCCGAAGATTAATGAAGGTCTTACGGGTGTGGAACGGCATGAGGGTGAGTAATTAATGACAGAATTTTCATTTTTGGGTGAACTAACCCTTTAATGTTACTTTAGGCTAAAGAAGCATTTGGTCATCCTAACATAACATCAAATTCAGTCTTCAGAAGTAATACAGAAGTTCAACATATAGCTCCTACAGCAGGCTGTATTAGAACTGACCTATTTATCAAAATCCTTTAGAGAATTGTTTAAATAGTGTATTGTGTAGGCCATGGCTACTAAAAACAACCAAGTTATTTTTGACTAATAATCTGCTTTTAAATCTATGCCAGTTCTATGATTAGCAACAGATATAGGGGGGAATTAGAAGTGTGCAAAAATACCTTCCTTTTTTTTGCCATTAACAGTTTTGTGTTGCGCAGATGACCATGTTGCAGCTAGTATTTTTGTTTAGCTGGTTTCTAAAAGTTAATTCTGCCAGATGGAAGAACCAGCTTTAGTTTCTTGTTGCTCCATATACAATAGATGCATCCAATGGCAGCAGGAGTAGTGTTATATAAACTGTATTAGTGTGTCCTGTCTTAGCACACGTGTTTTAATCGCACCAAAGCCTGCTTAATTCCAAACATCTTGCGCACAGGCTGATGATTAGCAGCAAATTTTCTGTAGAATAGCAGAGTCAGTGAACAGAGACTGTTTGGTGCTAATCCCAGTATGAGAGTGCATTGATAGCCTAATAGTGATTCACCATAATCCACGCTAATGCAACTGTATATGATCATTTTAATAATATACTGTGTAATGCCAGAATGCAGGAGGAATAGAAACACCATACTCATACCATACTTTGGGCTGCAATTAGTCATTTATTTATAGCAAATACAATATAATTGCAAAGTGCACCCAGTGATACAGTGACGAAAATACTCAAGTCAAATGGAAAGCATTTTTTTGCCATTTAGTTTTACAACTTTGGTCATAGATAAAAAAAAAAAGAGCACTATATAGCATGACATAAAAAGCAGCCAGTTTTTACTAAAAATAAAAAATGGAGCCTCCGTCGCCTGCTTCTGCCTGCGGTGACTCCTGGGTGAAGGGTGTGGAATTGGGTTGGGGTGGTTTATGAGGGGAGGGGGGATCCAGGCTCCTTCCCGGAGTCACTGCTCTCACTCATTTGTCTCTTCATCACAATCTCCCGGGCAACACAGGTTATTTGACCATTTGTCACTGTGTAGGTGCCAGCCCTGCCAATCAAAATCAAGAACAACTTGCATGAAAACCAGGACTCAGGAGCTGAGTCAAGCCAAACACAAAACCATTCTTAAACTCACTTCTGCTGGGATTCAGATCCATTGGGTGTCCCCATTTGATTCTGCTTCCCAAAGAAGAAACTGGACCACCAGTGGCCAGAGTCCTGTCGTGCCAGACCTGCCATGAAATTGGACATTGAGCTTTGCTATTCCTTTACAATGAAAGCTGACATATATATATATATATATACATACAATATAATGACTGACTATATGTATATTTTATGTGGATTTTAGGGTATTGGGATGATTTTCAGATGATATACCTGGTGGGTGTGGAATGACCTCCCCAGTGTACTCCGAACTGCCACAGGAACTGTTGCTAGATGTAGATCCAATGCGCCCTGCAACATGAAAAAACATTTTTAAAAGGAATAAAAATAAAAAATAAAAATGTATAACTATGTAATTATTTTTCTATTACTTTTCAAATTAGCACTATATATAGCGTGCATTAAATGTTGTTCATTACAATGTAAAAAAACTATTAAACTTACTTCGGTAGTAATCATGGGTGGCGATAAGGGAACCGCTTGATGGAATTGCTGCCATTTTCCCCGTCCTCTAAGTGTCAAGTGGCAAGATGGAAAGATGGAAAACCTGTTTGAAAAAAGATTTACAGCAATGATGAGAACTAATGTGTCTGAGGACGACAGCTGCATGGCACCACAACACTGTGGCCTTTGAAACACAAGGGCAGCTTGGAAAAAATCTCAGGTAGGCAGATGCACAAGCAATCTGTGCTGGAACTCAGCACACTCAAAGATTTAAAGAGGTTTTAACCCTGTCAAGACCACAGACAAGGTGTTGCCAACATTTTTCTTCCAGATGGTCAATGGTATTGGTAAGATGCAAGTATTAATCAGTGCATTTAGAGTAGATTGTCAAAATAGTTTTAACATTTGAAAGAAGAGAATGTTCCACTGAAACTACACATCCATCCCGGCTTCATGTTATCTATCATTAGTGTGACTAGATGATACTTAACAGCTGTTACTTCAAGAATCAAATTTCCATATTCAGAGACCCACTTGCTTAGAACAACCATGATGCAGAATAGCTCGTATTTCAGGAGACTTTGCTATTAAAGTACCCGGCTGTTAGAGGCTGACTGCTAGCAGTTGCTTTGAGCATTTAAAAGAAAGGGAGACTAATCAAAAAATAAAAATATATGGACTTCATGACATTTCCAGGCTACAGATTATACTAAAGTCATGCATACAAAATAAGTGCATGTCCTGATTTAGAGTTTACCAATGTTTTAAGATTACCAATATACAGTAATAATAAAAAAACTACTCATATACAGTAATAATAATAAGGCACAGTGATTGAGTAATTGCACAATAATTTCGTGTTTGTGTTGCTTTAGTTTCACATCAAGGACCTGCAGACGTCAATGTCAGGTTACAGATGGGAAGAGGGATTTACCACGTGACCTGGTTAATACCCTTCTGTGCTACATATAACAGATGAGACATTTAAGCCACACCAGGGCTTTGAAAAGCTGACATGTAGCCTACTAAATTACTAAGAATAAAAGAAACCGTTAATTAAGAGGAAGTACAAAATACTAAGACAGGCTACGTTACAGAAAGCAAAGATATAGGGTTTATCAGTTCTAACAAGATGAGCTAAAATTCTCTTACGCAGTTTGTTCATTTGCATCACCTCAGAATTACTGATACGAATAGTTTAGTTGTAAATAAAAAGTAAATAGTACTTTGCCTGTCTTTCCCGCCTGTCCCAATTATATATATAATGAACTTTTTTTTTCATTCCCTTACCTTTTATTTTTGGTGAGTGCTGATGTTGGTAATGCACCAAAAGCAAGGCTTGGTCGGGTAAACGCTAGGCGACGGGGCCCATTTGTAGTTTGTTTTTTTGGGTGAGACCCTCCAAGGTCTTTCGCTCCTCTGCTCCAAATTCTACAGCATGTAGGGAGCACGGTCTATTTATTACCTGAGTAACGAGAAAAGCTCACCTCCCAGTGGGCGTGGTTTGCTCGCTGGCATTATACAATGAGCGTGGCCTGGTGGCTGGCACGAGATTGACAGGTCAAAACGATGTTTTCGCAGAAATGAAGAGGGATGGTGTGTCCCACATCTGTAGACAAGGGCTGATAAGCGTCACCAAAACAACTCAAGTCCACATGTCGCCTTTCCATCAATCCATAACGGTCACATGCCTTGGAAGTTTGTTGCAAAAGAATCTTTATAAAGAAGTAAAATGGCAAATCTCCTGTGGAGGATGTTTTACTAACAGCAAGGTAAAAATAATTATTAACAATTGCATACATAGGCATCCAATACTGTAAAAAAAAAAAAAAAAAAAAAAAATCCTCTCGTCCCAATCTGTTTGTTACAAGTCTAATAGAATAAAATTAATAACAGCCTGCACAAATAAATGTTCAGTGTAATACAAAAACACCTTTTTGTCGCCACCTGCTGTCTGTTATAATTATTGACCATTAAGTGAGGCTGCATGAGAAATAAGGTTCATTCTGAATGTGTGCATTGTGTGCAAATAAAGATCAAACCACAATATTCTCGTTTACTTCATTGTCTTTAATAAACCCCGAACAGTGTAGTACGTTACAGCCACCAAGCATCAAACATTTATGCAGTAGTTATGTCAGTATGGTAACATTCTTTTACAGATCATCGCATGGATAGTGCTTCCATCAGCACTAGCTGAATGAACACAAATCATCAAAAAAATTAAGTAAAAATGTGTTTTCCATCACCTCACAGTGAAATCGACCTTTTGCCCACCACAAGATTTGGATTAAACATTACAATCATTACATTTAATTATCTTACTTGAAAATATTAGCCTTCCATCTGTTTAGTAAGTAAATCATTTATAAAAACCCATCTTCTCACCAAATGACTTTACACTCATGGTTACAATAATGTACTCTGAAAAAGAAGGGGAAAAGGCTAATTCTATTCAAGACACACCACAATCTAAAATACAGGAAACCAAGAAACAGGAGAGATTATGTGTAGCTTGAATCTCTTAATGTCTTTTTTAGAACAGTTGTAGTTTTTTTATTATTATTATTACAACTTTGAAAACTTGGGAAAAACTCAAAACAGACAAGACAAGAAAATAAATGTGAATAATTTAGTACACACCTTCAGAGATGACAGATGATACACATCTGGTGCTCAAGTCTTGTCACAAGGAAAGCTTTAGCACCTTTTGCCCTGAGTAACAAGCAGGGTAATAACCAGTGCAATATTCAATGTAGGAAGCATGTAACAATCATAAACAGCGGTGACAAAGCAGGCCGAGGAAGCCTTAAGTGTTTTAGGACATTCTAAAGGTGAGTTTAACCTCTTCATGCTGATCGTAACAGACCATTTACTACTGAAGTGTCAGAGAAGCCCTGTTGTTTGACAAAATAAAATAATACATTTAAAGGTAATTTGGCGCAGAGAAGAAAACCCAACAGTCTCAAAAAGGGTTCTCCAGTTTTTCAATATGCTAATTTGAGATGTTTTATTTTGACTACAATGCATTTGCAAAGGTGGCAGTCTTCAGATGTTCAAGTAATTGCTTGTTGGCAACTTAGTTTCATAAAGCATTATTTTCTGTGTGTACATTCATTGAAAGTTAATGTAGCTGTGGAGAAACTGGAGTGTATTTGGGTACAGCGTTTAAGAGGGATCACAGAGGTCAGTTCTCGGTCATGAGGTTGTGCATCCTGCTCAGAAAGGTGCGTTGTTGCTGGTTGGCGAATTGTCGCTCTCTCCATTTGATCGCCCCATTACTTTGTACTTTAGGAGACATAACAGGACAGCACATGATGGATGGAGTAATAACAGCATAAACAAAACATAAACATACATTATATAGTCATTATCAGCAACAGAAACAGACCAAGTTGTGCTAAGTTAAGCAAGAACTAAAATAAAACCAATTTTAAAAACATTCAATGTAGATAAAAATGAACAGCTCTAACCTTCATATTCTCCACTTTGTCCTCGAAGGTTTTAAAGCTTGGCGAGTTCCTGGGGATATATTTTTAAAAATTATAACAACTAATCAATACTGGCTTGAGTTTATTTATTTATTTTTTTACATGCAACCTAAAATGGGGGCTTTAAAAACCTAAAAAAAAAAAAAATAAAAAAAAAATAAAAACAACAACAACTGACAAACAGACACCTTTAAGGTATACAAAGGAAAAAAAGAAAGGCTTTTTCTACCCATTTAGGTGAAGCAGTGCTGACAGAGCATAAACAAAGTGAAAAAGCATTTGCTTTCCATCCAAAAAATAAAGAGAGATGCGTCCTAATTTTGAGTATCTGCAATATTCTTAAACTGTGTCGACCATCGCTTTGGTTCTACCTGATACTATCTGTCTTTTTGCACCTGTTGTACTCTATAAAAAGTGTGTGTATATATATTTGTTGTAAATAGGTTGACTATTTCTTAAATTATAATAGTATATACAAGTATTATAATGATCCTCCTAGCAAGGAAGTTGAATAAAAACATTTGTACAGGTCAGCCAGGTATTAATATGCAGAGGGAAATGGGTGAGAGAAGTGCTGGTAATTTACCTCATAGCTGGCATACTTAAAGAGTGACGCATGGAAAAGTTGCTACTGTGGAGAGCAGGTTGCAGACAGAGCGAGCAGGGAGAGTTAGCCGAGCAGACAACGTTAGCCGAGCACAGAGCAGAGAGAAAGAGAGATTGCAGAGCACAATGAAAAACTCATTAAGACATCAGAACAAACTTTAGACAGGTTAATCTTATATCTAACATCTCTATCATAGCTCTAATAATTTAAGGTCATGCAAAACTAAGACTTCAGTGACAGTGATAAACATAGATTCAGATACATCTATAGCTCCACAGGTACCATAGAATGTTCTACAGAAATCTTCACAGGTACAGGGGACTTCAAAAGGAAGATGGCTGCTACCTGTGCAGGCTCTCGTATAGCTCTTACCCAGAGTTAGAGTACGGCAGAGCCCTGAGCAGCCCGAACGCAGCGGTGTGGAGAAAAACAAAGCAATAAACAAAAGAACCACTTCAAACCTCTATCACAACATAATACTGATGATATTTAGGGCAAGAGAGAGTAAAATTAAAAGGTAGAAACAAATTGTGCAAATACAGGATGTAGAATAGGATGTTAGTTGACGCTAACCTGCACTACCATTCATGATCATTGGGGTCAGTATTTTTTTTAAATGAAATTAACACTTTTATTCAGCAAGGATGCATCAAAAGTGACAGTAAAAACATGTATAATGTTACAAAAAAAAATGTCTATTTTAAATAAATGCTGTTCTTTTGAACTTTCAATTCATCAAAGAATGCTGAAAAAAAAAAAAAAAAATTACTGTTTCCACAAAAATATTAAGCAGCACAGCTATTTTTATCACTGACAATAAGAAATGTTTCTTGAACACCAAATCAGCATATCAGTATGATTTCTGTAGGATCATGTGACACTGAAGACTGGAGTAATGATTCTGAAAATAAAATAAATTTGAAAATATATTAAATAGTTATTTTAACATGAATTTCACAATATTACTGTTTTTACTGTATTTTCGGTCAAATAAATGCAGCCTTGTTGAGCATAAGAGATGTCATAGGATTCAAAAATCTTGCCGACCCCAAATTTTGAATGGTAGTGTGTGTAACGTTTTTAGTCAGAGAAGCAAAAACAAATGTACACAGAACACAGGAAGCATAATCACATGATTTAAGAAGCTATGCAAATATACAACCTGTTTATTTTTTGTCAAACCAGAGCAGAACATCTCATTTTGATAAGGTCTGTTCCTTGACACAGTGTTCAAAACAAGCTGTTCAAAGCTAAACATCACAGAACTGTAGCCATCTGGAGATTTCCCATCACACAAAAACCCTATTATTGCAGCTACAGACAGTCAGTGGCTGTTGGCTAGAAGTCTGAAAATCTGCTATGAAGACAAATACGTATTGAACTGTCTGTTTGAAGTTTGAATTAGCACCACCGGCCAATTTAAATTTAACATTAAATCAGAACTGACCCCATTTTCTTTTTTCATAGTCTTACTGTGCATGATTCATCAGTGTACACTATTTCAAATAAACCATTTTTCAGCTACTTGTCATACAGAGACCACATTTCATAATTTAATAATACTGACCAAATTAAGCCTTACCCTACATTTCTTCTTGCTGAATATCCTAATCACTCAAATGTCACATTACGGCAGAATAGTATTCAAAAACGTAGAGGTGACATAAGTTTCTACCAATGCATTCTTGAAGTTTTATCATAGGAAGTAAAAAGGACATTTGTCCAGACTTAAAAAGAGGATCTCAGCTCTATTCTCTTAAGAATACCTCTTTGAAAGTTGAAGCCACAAGACCAGCTTCAAACATAAATAGGAAAACAACCATCATGAGAAATCAAAGGAATCACAGAGGAGGATGAAAAGGAAGATGAAGAGTTTAAGAGGTGGGAGATTGAGATTAGTAGAAGTAAGAAAAACAGTGATGAGAGAAGGAAAATAGAGTTCACCTCATCTCTCCAAATCGGTTTCTGATGGCAGAGCCCACTGTGGAGAACGCAGCTGATGTCATCTGACCTGCCTGAGACAGAGTCTCCTGAGTCCTCTTATAGCTACAGAGAAGAGAGAGAGAACCAGTTATATTTTAAACACATCAATTGTCATTTAACTACAGTAGCTGAGTGTTCAAAAAGAGAGGCAACTAAAAACCAAGACGGCAACATAAAACATCTCTTCAGAGGGCAATGAATCAAGAACATGTCAACATTTTTAGATAGATAATATAGGCATGCAACCAAAGGTTTAAAGTAAACATCAAACCTGAAAATGCCTCACACTCAAAGTTATTAATTTCTTTCAGAAAATCTTACTGACCCCAAACTTAATAGTAGTGTAAATTCATGGAATAGTGCATTAATTTTTTTAACCACAGAAAACAATAACAGCTATGAGTTTGAATGACATAAGGGTGAATAAATAAGGATAGATTCTTCATTTTTTAGGTGAATTATTCTTTTAAGAGCTAACAGGACAAACTATCTAGACACCTGTCTGTCCATCTTTCTGTACCAGATGCTGCTGCCTGAAACTTCCTGCACAGAATCAGCTTCGAACACATTATCATCCTGACTCTCATACACACAGACAAATGCACCATTCACAAACACACAAACAGATGCACATGCATATACATTAGCACCTGTCCTTTTCAAAAAATATACACAATTTTTTTTCTTCACACAATTCTTTCAGTCTCTCACTCGTAATGTAATCTCTAAAGCAAACAAGTACACAGCCACACAGGCTCCTTCACACAGCCTTCTAATGACCTTAGGTAAGACTAAGCCACTTTGCTTGGGGAAAATCCCATCATGTGTTCTCCAAGTCAGCTTTTTCAGCACATGCCCGAGCACAATCACTACACCCTTCCCAAACTGCACAACCTGCCCTTTCTATGTAGCCTCAAAGTCTGTGATCAGACAGTATAGCAGATCATTGATATCTAACACGTCTGACAAGGGGGTTAGCGTGGTGGCTATGGATCTGGGTTGGCAATTCAAGAGACAAAGGTTTGACATCATTTATTGAGATCACTGTGCCTGTGAGGATGATTTCAACCTAAAAAATATATTTTAGTAAAAATTTCCTTCTGTCCTTCCTTTCTTGATGATCTGATCTCATTGACATTAGAGGGGTCTAGTGGGTCACACCATGACGGTTAGGAAACTTTGCACTAATGTCACTGAGAAGATTGTTGTTCAGTTTCTTAAACATCAGTGACATCAGTGCTGTTACAAGATTAAAGTCTCTCAATCTGAAGAGAAAGGATTTTAACCTATTTCAGGGTTGAAGCGTTGTTGAGTGCTGTTTTTCACAACTATAATAACAATGGATAAAACATCATATGTATTAACATTATGATGTTTACATTATTATCCACAGAGCTATATGCTTTAAAATTAAATTTAAATCTAAGATTTTAATTAATAATTTCACTTAACACATTTTATATGGCAGGTTGAAGCTGAAGGAAAAAAAAAATGCAGACACATTTTGAACATCTAAAAATAAAATAAAATGCATTTAAATCTAAAATAAATTATTATTAGGAAAAAAAAAAAAAAAAAACTCACGCATCAGAACGTCCAATGTCCTCAAGTGTGGCTGAAGCCGTAAGGTATCTACAAACACAAATTTCCACATTACTAACATATAATAACATACAAAAGTCTTATTTAAATTCTGTGAACTGTGCACACTGCAATAAACCTATGGATGTCAAAAGATTTTGACATTAGACCTCAAATTGATGACAAAATTAAAGGGTTAACAAGTGGCCAGTCCAGAACACAAACCTAAACTTTAAAAGGTTACATTAACAGAATTTAGACACACAGATCTGAATGCAAATCACCACCCAGGGATGTTGAAAAACTCCTAAAACAGGTCTGACTTCTCCTAGGCTTAGTTGTCTTAAAACCCTTCCTAACACTATAAGCAAAATATTTTTGAGTGTATACAAAAGTTACACATTACTGAGTACTACTCTCAAAATATTCTGCTGAAGAGAATTAAAAATCTGCATGTTTCAATACCTTTTTTATTTTTTTATTTTTTTATTTATGCACCTTAATTGAGCGCTGATATCATATTATTTTTATCATATTTATAACTGGGTGGGAGGGAACGTCTGTTTATTCATTCATTCAAACTGTTTTCAAACGTCCAAAGACCCAACAGCACAGGTGTAACCACTATGGCTAAATCCAGACAAAAAGGACATCTGAGCTTGGTATAAATAGGAAGTAAGAGACAAATATAATAAAACTGAAAGGTTATTTTGTACTTTTGGCTTGTAACATTGAGGATCCTTCCTCAAGGACTAAATAACTTTTTAGTTTTGTATTTTTTTTCTCTTATTTCATCTTATTTTATATATGTCTCTCACTTCACAGAGCATCAGAAGCTAGCCAGCTTCGTTGTTCAAGTAATATAATCAGAACTAATAAAACATATAACTTGATTAATAATTAATCATAATTGATCTATTAATTATGAGAGAAATACTGTCATAGAACAGAGGTAATTATCACAAAATCTTTTTTTTTTTTTTTTTGAAAGCTGGCAAACTCCCTTATGGAAAGGGAACACTGAAACATTCATTTATTTGGAATGAACGTACAAAGGATACAAATGAAACAGAAACAAGAGGGCAGCAGGTCCACACCTAGCAAACAGAATCACAAGACCAAGCAACTACAGGCAAAAGAGAGAAAACTCACAAATTAGATGAGGTAACTCTACGATTCAAGTCTCCAAGAGTTTGTGAGGTTCTCATATAACTAGAAGCAGAAATATAGAAACATTAACGGAAACTAAAAATGTTTTTTTCCCCTAAATGGTTTAACCTGAGAGGCTAGTGAAAGAACACCAACGATTAGCTTCAAGAAAATAGGCCTGAGGAGATATTAATTTGATATATATCATAATAATAATAATAATAAAATATTATGTCCCTTTAGTGGGCACGTTTAAGAGATTCAGACAGCACATAAAAACAGCATGAGATTAGAGAAGACAGATGTTAAGATGATCTTCAAACAGAGAGGACAGGTTTAACAGACAGAATGTACTCACGCATTGGAGCACTGAACGTCATGCCAGCCTTTGGTGATGTTCTGTTTAATTTCAGAGAGGGGACTGATGCCAAGCCTGCGCTTGAGCTCAGCGGCGTGCCTCTCCTTTGCCATGAGAACCTGTCTCAGTGTCTGAATCTCATCGTCAACCTAACAGAAAAATACAAGATAAACCTAAACAAATGCTTAGAATGACTGGCCTCACCATAAAAATAATACATTTTATTAGTGATGCACCAAAATGATTTTTCTTACAGAAACACCAACCAAAAAAAACACAAAAACTGAAACAAAAGTAAAGTTTTGGTAATTGGGAAATTGAACTCTGTATGCTGTTCAGGGTCATGTGTTTTTGCCAAACATGTTTTACATATTACTACTCTAGCATCCACACTGCTGAAATGGATACTTGAAACAGTGCATAATCAGTAAAGCACCAATTAAACGTCACTGTTTCGATCGGTGATTTTGACCCTTCAAAACTATTTTTTTCATAACATATATTTGCTGTTACAGACAAATATTTTTGTGTGAAGAAATTTTACTGCATCACTACATTTCATGTTTTATATCACACTTTTTAAAAGTTAGTAATATGTTTTGCATTCACAAAAAAATATTTAAAAAGGTACACAATGTAACTTTTTGCCCTCTAGCAGTTAAAAAAACAAAACTGCACGCATTTTGCAGAAGAACATTGTTTTGTTGTGCTTCGGCTCTGCGTGACTGTGTGGATGAATATGGTTCTCTCTCATAACTAAAAAAAGTGAGAGATTATTCTACTGTTCATAAAACATTCACTACTAGGCTTAAGACATAAAACCAGTTTAGATGGAAAGGATCTCAAGATGACTAGATTAAGACGTTACTGTAGCTATACCCATTAACAGACACGGTACTTCTATGAAAATAAATTCCAGCACGGCGTTACAACAACTATAATGAAATGACCCCTCACAACAGATAATGCTTTTCAATGAACTCTGTTAGAGAGCTACATATGGCAATTTATCTGTTCAATTATTAATCCTTACTTGTTGAGTAATAAAATCATCTCCGAAAAGCCAAGCCAATGTTGATTCTCATTTTATTACGAGCTCTGTCGCTTTCTCTTTTGGCCAGCAGACTGTTGTTTTTTTTAAACGGGTGATTCCCCAAAGGTTTGAGATTTAGCGTGCAACCTTTCCCATTCGTTGTGACAACTAACCTATATACACGTCAAAATAGTCAGAACAACTTTTCTTACAGATATGACGAGACATGCACGGGGAGTGACGTATGTACACAATTTCCTGTGAAAACCATCCTGACAGGTCTAAAATATAAACACTCATAATAGGCTTACCATAGTGAATCAGGATAAAACATTATTACTCATTATTTAAACTTTGTTCTTTTTGAACAACAGCAACAAAAAAAGTCACATAGTGTACCTTTAACATAAAAATAAACATTAAATACAACTGCAGAATAACCAAGCTGCTCTTTTCTATTTACAAATGCAAAGAGTGACCAGTGGCTGTCAAGCTCCAATGAGAACAAAATAAACACCATCAAATCATGAACATTCTAGCCAAAAGTGGCCATTATTACATCTTGTGTTGCACAGAAGAAAGTGACTTTAAAGGGATTGTTCACTCCAAAATGAAAATTTTATCATCAAATACTCACCCTCATGTCATTCCAAAACCATAAGACTTTAGTTCACCTTTGGAACACAAATTATATTTTTAATGAAATCTGAGAGATTTCTGTCCCTCCATTCAAAGTCAAAGAGATCGTAAAATGAATCCATATGAATTGAGCGGTTTAATCCAAGTCTTCTGAAAAGACATGATCATTTTATATGATGAAAAATTTAATTTAGGAATAAAAAAAGCCAACAAAATTTGCACTGAAATTTGGTAAACAGAAGCTCACACAATGAGGTTCATTCTTGTGTGCCTAACAAGTATGTTTAAGCTTCTGTTCATCATATTTAATTGCTGTCTGCCTGTTTCCTGATCATAAAAGCATAGATTAAATCATATAAAGTGATCATGTCTCTTCAGTAGACTTGGTTTAAACCTTTAGATTCATATGGATTTATTTTACAATCTCTTTATGAATGTTTTGAACCATTTTGGGGTGAACAGACTTATAATGAAGAGGCAGATATCTCTCAGATTTCATTAAAAATATCTTAATTTGTGTTTTGAAGATGGACAAAAGTCTTATGGGTTTGGAACAACAGAATGGTGAGTAACTGATGAGAGAATTCTCCTGTTAAGACAACACAACATTTCATATAATCTTGGCAGTAATTGTGCTGTAAGTGTGAGAGTTAACTCTTGGAGTAAAGAGTTCAGGGTGGTGGATAAAGTCTGCGGTACCTTGGTGAGTTCCACCTGTATCTCTTCTGCTTCCTCCTCTGTC
Organism: Ctenopharyngodon idella; assembly: GCF_019924925.1. Classification (NCBI taxonomy): domain Eukaryota; kingdom Metazoa; phylum Chordata; class Actinopteri; order Cypriniformes; family Xenocyprididae; genus Ctenopharyngodon; species Ctenopharyngodon idella. Next base: position 21,560,483 of record NC_067227.1, on the reverse strand, counting down.
AGGCCTGGTGGTAGAGTCCCTCCAATGGCTACACCTGGAGATGTCACTGGAGAGCCTATATACAAATAAAAAAAATGCAGGGATTCAGGCCAGAAGAGCTGATGTACTGATACTGTGGGACTTCACAGGAGAGCCACAAGATCAGGGTGTGTGTGTGTGTTTATATAACAGGGGTGGCATTAAGGTTATCGAGACAGTGTATCTTTTTAGTATCGCAAGCTACTACATGATCAGCTGTCAGGCCGACCAGACCTGGCATGTTATGTACCGACAGTTTTAGTGCATACAATTGAAGGTTACAATTAAAGCCGCGAAACACGATATTAAACGAAGCCTTTCGTTAATATTTAGAGTTTTCCTATATGACACTCTCTTTATAACCCTTTAGATAAGGCTTGTTTTGTACTTTTTATAAGCGCCACCCACTCGGAAGACACGCATCTTTAGTGCACCTGCTCAAAACAGAAAACTCACACACAGACGATACTTACCGTGCTCAGAAGAGTCCATTTCTGATTAAATACGATCTTCGATCAAGTTTATCTGCGTGTAAACAAATGTCACCGTGTATATTTTGGGATGGATGAAAAAAGAGAGTTGACCCTCCCTGACTTGAGCGACATACACAAGAGGCTTTAAGTTTAACCAGCGACGGGTTTGAGCTTCCGGAGCGCGGATATGACGTCACCACGCCCTGCGCTCGCGCTTTTTGGGATTAAAACGACTTTTAGCAGTTTTATATCTTTTACCTGAGGATACAGAACATATATTACTTTTATAATTTTCAAAAAGTACGCTTTTCATGTACTTTTTGGAAATTTGATTTGGTTGCTGCTGGTATTATCACTCTCATCTGAAGATACAAATATGGTGTAAGATGAGTGTTTATTGCATATTCTAATTAGCAATATTAAAATGTTGGTAAATACTTCATTCATAAATGTAGCAATGCACCCTAATCATAATATTAAGTAATACATTAAAGGATTAATTTGACATGATTTATATTTATGAATAAAAACTACGTTTATGAAATTTTCTTTAAAAAAAAAAAAAAAACATTCTTTCTTCAGCCTTTTATTTCTATACAGCCTACATAAAGAGGATAGGGTAATTCTTACACTAAACTCATCATCCATCATATTTTTTATAATTTTTCTCATTTCACTTTTCTAGCATATATATATATATATATATATATATATACAGTGCACAGCATAAATGAGTACACCCCATCTGAAACTTCTGAAAGTCAGCAATTACTCAATTACTTAGAAGACATGTTAGGGTTCTTTAGAGATATAATGTTCCAGCAAGTCTGCTTAATCAATTACCAAAGAAGCATGTCAAAATTATTATAAGATTGAAAATAAGATTTTCTTATCAATAAAAGTTACTAAATAAAACGAAATAAAAATTTTCTGGTGTAAGTTTAAGGCAATGTTTGATCAACAGGTAAGTATGTTGAACCAAAACATTTAAAGAGAAGTAATTTCTTGACAATTAAAGTGTTATATAATCATTCTCAGACTTAATGCTGACAACAATGGAACCACTTGGGAGAAAACTGTCAGGAGACTTATTTCTTAGCACAAAAGAGGACAATGGTACAAGAGGATTACCAAATCATTGTTTTAAGTGTGAAAATATAGCAAAAGTAACAGGAATTCAAAAACAATGGACTTGTGACAAGGCCCCTGAAATAATCAGGCCTTAATTTTAAGCTTTCATTTAGTGATGAGGGATTTTTTGCTAGACAAAGAGCAGGAGAAATACCAAGCGAGTGTTTATCTCACAGAGTAAGATGCAGCCTGCAGAAATGACATGCATGGTTGTTGTTCTCACTGGAACTACCTACTGTAGCCAAAGCACAATAAAGTCAGTTAGCCATTTCTAAAGCCCATATTCACAAAATATAGATTCTGGGAATCAATACTCCGGTCTCATGAGACCAAATCAATCATTTTGGATCTAACAGCATCCAAAATGTTATGGTGTTGCTAGAGGAGGAGTGCAGTGAGAAGTGCCTGGTTCCCACAGTAAAGTTCAGTCGTAGTAAAGCTCTTATATAGGGATGTATGAGTGCTGAAGGTGTGAGGGAGTTGTGCTTTATCAATGCTGTCATGAATTCCCACACCACTGTGTAATTTAATACACAAACTTGAAACAGAAGATGTTACCCTTTCCTCATTCCCTGCATTGTTGGGCATTTTTTCAACATGACAATGATGATATCCATTCTCCCAAGGTGAAAAACCTTCTGTCTACATGTATTGCACTCAATCTTAACATTCTTGAGCGCCTGTGGGGGATTCTGTAGAGACGAGTTGAGCAACACTCCCCATTAAAGATCAGGGCATTTAAGGAGCTCATCATCCAGGAGTTAAACAGGACAGATGTGACAATTTGTCATGAACGTGTGCACTCCGTGCCAAGAAGGGTCAGAGCAGTATATTCAAAATTATGGAGGGCATACTAAGTACTAGAATATTATACATTTGTTGAATTAAATCTAGGGTGTACTCATTTTTGCAATCCTTAATTTAAACAAAATTGGCTAATTTACTTATTTTATGGCTATTAATGACATATATTTCTCAGTTTTTATTATGTATATGTTTAATACATTTTAGTTTTGCCATCTTTCCATGAATTGTATTAGTGATCATAAAGAAAATACATCTTTTGTATTTGTTCAGAGGGGGGTGTACTCATTTATGCTTTGCACTGTATATAATAAAAATATAATTTAAGAAGAGTACTCTCAGCCACACCAAATGTTCATAAACATTTATTTTACACCAGCAAATAAATGTTTTTTATCTTTTAGTCATACAATAACCATGCTACAACATAAAGGTCTAGTATTATTATTTTTAATAATTCAGTGTATGTACAAGAGACCTTCACTATAGAACTATGAGTAGCATAGTTTTAGATTCAGATTCATTTAACATACCATTTGAAACAAGGACAATTCATTATAAACATGACAAAATAAGATCATAAATAAAATTAAAAAATGCATAAAATTACCATTTCACTATAATTACACTAAACATTTTCTCTTCTTTCTGAAGACATAATATGCAACAATTTCTTGACAATTTTACTCCAGTATGTTTTATTTTTTCAGCAAGGTTCATTCAACTTAAAATTCAACATTTTAATGAATAAGCCATACTGTTTATACAAGTGTAGTTCTGATACAGATAAATGCACAGGAAAAAGACCACAGAGGCTAACATCCATTAAAAACCATCTAGAGCATTGGACCGAGGGAATGAGAAACAGAATAAGAGAGAGAGAGAGAGAGAGAGAGAGGAGAAAGAGAGCAGATAGTGATTGAAGATACCATTGTACTCAATAACGAAATGTAAACAATTCAATGAAAAATCATTGGCCTTTGAAGAGTAACTAGAAAGTGTGAATAAACATGGCTGGTGACATTTGTATTAAGCTCCAGTTAGAGCTGAGAATGAAAAATAAGAACAGACAAATGACAAAAACAATACAGACCTGCCCATCTAAGCAGGCAGTGAGGGATGTTTGAGTTAAAAGCATGAGTCAATATGGCATCGATGATCATCTCAGTGTTTGTAACTGCAAATTCAGAAAATCAGGTTTGGTATAAGGAGGTTATTAAAGCACTTTCAGATATACTGTCTCAAACCCTTTCAGCTGTTGGTGACATCACCACACACCATCTAATTCACAATTTCACTGAAAATACAAAGCGTAAATGTAACCAAGAGCAACACAATGAAGGTTCAGGATCCTATCACATAATTAGGCTATATGACACAAAAATAGTTTAATGGTTTAATTTATTAGTTTAATCTTTTGAGGGATAATGCCACATCTCTGAGACTGCTCAGAGGGGAATCTATCAAAAAAATGTTATCTATCCAACTTCACGAAATGAAGGAAAAGGTAACTGCCAAAATAATAATAATATTCTCACACAGTCTTGCGTTTGCTTCATTGTGAACTCTGCCCTCAGAAAGAGGAAGGATTTGCCAGGACAAAAAAAACAGTATATTTTGCACAAAGAAAAAAAAGCCTGTTTTTAAGACAATTAAAAGTGTATGTATTATTTTTGTGACAATTAAGTCAGGTTATATATGACTATATATATATATATATATATATATATATATATATATATAGTCATTTCAGGCCTTGAGATTGAACTTTGAACCTGTATTCAGATGCTAGTAGTGTTAAAAAGAGCTTTGCCACTTCAATAAATAATCTGATAAACAAACAACTTAAATGGCTACCACCCAGTAATTAATGACTGCAAAAAAACAAGCATTTCTCTCACAATATACAGTATATCTTGGCATAGGGAGTCTCAAGTGACCACAAGAGGCCAGTACCACAGACACAAAGAATAGTTATCTTAACTAAAATATAAAAATGCTCAAAATATACATATATTGTACATACATGTGATGTGTGTAGATTGTATATCTATATAAAAATGTCATCTGTTTTAGTTTCCACCTTACGTACACACTCAAGATATGACACTATGGGAGTTTATGTCAGTTTGCATTCGCGATTCTCTTTTAACAAGAGAAAAGAGACACAACTGGGCCAAACTGAGCTTAACACTAAGACCAAAGCTGAGTGCCCACATCAATGAACAACCTACAAACTACAAAGAGATGACAGCTAAATCCATTCCATATATAGAGAAGAGTCCTAATTTTTGCTCAGCTTGTTGCAAATAGTCCTCAAAACAACACAGGAACACAAACACCCAGATGTAAATGAGCAAAATACTAAGAAGGAATGGCATGTTATCAATTGCATCATTTGTATCTCTCTCTTTCTCTCAAAAAAGTGAAGCTATTATGAAATGAAAAAAACAAAGTGAAGCAATCCATAGAACCCAATTAACGTAAAATGTTGTTAATTTCAAAATTAAACTTAAATTTAATGACACAAAGCAGATAAAATGGCCTATAGGAACACGAAAGATTCAAACTCTGGAGGATTGGAGAGGTATGCGAAGAGAATATTTGAGATTTTAAGAGGGAAATATATTCCTGCTGTTTCGCAGTGCAGCCACCTATGGCACGTTCACGGAGTCAACTTTAAACCACACTCAAGTACGTATAAATGGGAACAAACATTTCATGTCAATAAATATACCAAAAACTGCGAAAAATTCATTAAACAAAGTCAAGGAACAGTGCATGCCACAGGACGACGAGCAAATCTGGCTGGAGGAGCGAGGGAACGAGTGGAAGGCAAGATCGGAGGTCAAAGGCAACAAAGAGATCAGGGTAAACGACAGGATCATTTTTATCTTTTTTCTTAAGCTCGTTTTTTAAGTTACGGTACGGTGAGGCGGATGTGTGCCACTCTTGTGTGGGTGATGGAAGCGGTGTTTGAATAAGGGACAGGATACGCTAAAGAATTCAGCTCCATCGCTGGCTTTCCTCCATCTCAAAAACAGGCTTTTTTAGTTGTAGTTGAAGGATTCTTTCCATTCATATATTTTTTCCCTCAGCTAAATGGCACAGAGTGGCGAGAGACAAGCCACGGGGTGGAGGTGAAGAGGGTGAGGCTTTTAGTTGAAGCCGGTGTCAGTGTGGTAAGTAGTATGGTAACCGTCGGATGTTAGCTGGGTGGTTTCTGTAGCAGACGAGGGCTGCATCACAATAGGCTCACCTCCACCTGCCTCTGCAGAAAGATTTCAACAGGGGGAAAAAATGGTTTAAACACATAGAATCTTGAGGACAATAGGAATAGCTGTTTACATGCTGCATGTTACGGGCTTTTAACATACATGAATATATCTAACCTCTCTCATCGGACTGCAGTTGGGCCTCTAAGTCCTCAGGGGAGACATAGAATTCCTGTTCCTGTCCTTCAGGTGGCCGTGGTTTACACTTCCCACAGCAGCAGTTACAACAGCAGCACAGGCAACAGCAGAAGTAGCAGCCTGTAGCCAGGCCGCAGAAAATAAACAGAGCCTGTAGGGGGAGACAAAGACAACACAACAAATTAGAGTGAATCACACTACCATTTAAAGTTTTTTTTTTTTTTTTTCTGAAAGATTTTGATTTTTAGTTTTATTTATCAAGGATGCATTAAGTTGATCAAAAGTGACAGTAAAGACATTTATGTTACAAAAGATTTCTATTTCAAATAAATAAAAACTTTTTATTCATCAAAGAATGCTGACTAAATAAGCTTTGTCATCACAGGAATAAATTACATTTTAAAATATATTAAAGTTACAGCTACTTTAAATTATAATAGCATTTTACATTTTATTTTTTACATTTTACTTAATGCATCCTTAGTGAGCATAAGTATGGAAGCCTGTTTCCGCCACTAAATAAAAAAATAAAAACGGTAATTGCAACTTTTTATCTCAGAATTGTGACTTTATATCATGCAATTGCGAGTTTATATCTAAGAATTGTGACTTTATATCACGCAATTGCGAGTTTATATCTAAGAATTGTGACTTTATAACTTGCAATTGTGAGAAAAAAGGTCAGAATTGTGAGATAAAAAGTCGCAATTACTGTTTTTATTTTTTTATTTAGTGCCGGAAACGGGCTTCCATACATAAGAGACTTCTTTCATAAGCATTAAAAAAATCTTTTGAACAGTTGTATATGTTTAGTTCTATACTGCACTACTGATGATGTCATTATATGTTTTTATTGAAATGCCACTCAGAGTCTTACCTTGGCCCACCAGCTGGACAGAACAAAGTAAGTGTTGACATTCTCTTCTCCAAACTGTTCAGCCACATAAAGTCCCAGAGAGCCATACTTGTCGTAGATGTTTCTCTTTGTTGGGTCGTTAAGAATGGCATGGGCATTGTTTATCTCTTTAAACTTATCAGCTGCCTCAGGATTGTCAGGATTCTTGTCAGGATGATATTTCAATGCCAGTTTCCTTTAAAAGAAAAAAAAAAAAAAAAAATTTATATCAATATATCAGATTTGAATGTTATATTGTACAATTTCAACATCTATTCTAAAAAAAACTGTATATAATACCATTAATACCAATACAGTGCTCAGCGTATATGAGTACACCACCTTTGAAAGTAACATTTTAAACAATATCTCAATGAACACAAAAACAATTTCCAAAATGTTGACAAGACTAAGTTTAATATAACATCTGTTTAACTTATAACATGAAAGTAATGTCAATAATATATCTTAGAGAACAAAATTTTCAGTTTTACTCAAATGAGGGTGATGCAAAAATGAGTACACCCCACTGAAAGTCTCTGGAGCAAAGCTAAATTTTAGACTACAAATGTCTAATTTAACAAGAATTCAACCACAGGTGAGTCTAATTATTCATTACACAGGTGTCCAGCAGATAGTTGACTGTAAAAAGGTGTTAAAACCCCTTCCCATTTCATGCTGTCAGCAATGGCACCACATGGAAGAGAAATGTCACAAGACCTGAGAAAGAAAATAATTTCTTTACACTAGAAAGGTGAAGGCTACAAGAAGATCAGTAAAGCTTTACTTATCAGTCAGAATACTGTAGTAAAAGTGGTACAAAAATTTAAAAAAGATGGAACTGCAACCATCTCACAGAGACGTCCAGGTCGTCCACAGAAGTTAACACCTCGACAGGAGCGTCTTCTGATGAGAAGGGTTGAAGAAAATTGGCATGCAAGTTCACTGCAGTTATCTAAAGAAGTAGAAAGCCAAAGTGGGGTGACTATTTCCCGTGACACAATACGGCGTACACTGCAGAGGAATGGCATGCATGGGTGCCGTCCACGAAAGAAGCCTCTCCTAAAGCCCAGGCACAAAAAAGCCCGCCTAGAGTTTGCCAGGGCCCATGCTGACAAAGATGAAGACTACTGGGACTCTATACTCTGGAGTGATGAGACCAAGATAAATGTTTTTGGAACTGATGGCTTCAAAACTGTATGGCGCCGCAAAGGTGAGGAATACAAAGAAAAATGCATGGTGCCTACAGTGAAACATGGTGGTGGCAGTGTCCTTATGTGGGGCTGCATGAGTGCTGCTGGTGTCGGGGAGCTGCATTTCATTGATGGCATCATGAATTCACAGATGTACTGCTCTATACTGAAAGAGAAGATGCTACCATCACTCCGTGCCCTTGGTCGTCGTGCAATTTTCCAACATGACAATGATCCTAAACACACATCTAAGGCCACTCTTGGATTTCTGAAGAAGAACAGGGTGAAAGTGATTCAGTGGCTCCTGATCTGAACCCAATCGAACGCCTATGGGGAATTCTGAAGACACACGTTGAGCATTACTCTCCATCCAGCATCCAGTCTCTAAAAGAGGTCATTCTTGAAGAATGGGAAAAGATAGATGTTGCAAAATGTCGCCAACTTGTTCATTCCATGCCTAGAAGACTTGGTGCTGTCATTAAAAATCATGGAGGCCATACAAAGTACTAGATGTAGTAGTTTTTGTTGTGGTGTGTACTTATTGTTGCATCACCCTAATTTGAGTAAAACTGAAAAATGTGTAATCTAAGTTATTTTATTAACCTTACTTTCATGTTATAAGTTGAACAGATGTTATATTAAACTTAGTCTTGTCAACATTTTGTAAATTGTTTTTGTGTTCATTGAGATATTATTTAAAATGTTACTTTTCAAAGGGGGTGTACTCATTTACGTTGAGCACTGTATATACAGTATATTACATATATATACTAAACTTGATAATTGTACCATTTAATTTGGTGTAACATTAAAACTATAAATGAAAATGGGTTTTTGATGTCACAAATTTGGACTCAAAAAAAGAGAATGGAGTATTTTTTATCAATATTTCAGATATGGCTGTAGCCCAAAAGACCTGTCACTGCCACAAAAAATAATAAATTAAAAAAATTAAGTTAATGAGAACAACTTAAATAATTTTTTGTCCTTTACTAGAGAAGCAATGTTTACTAAGTAGAAAAAATTTAAATGATAGGCCATGTTTTTCATTTAATTTAAAGGGATAGTTCACCCAAAAAAGAAAATTTGCTGTTAATTTACTCACCCTCAGACCATCAAAGATGTAGGCGACTTTTTTCTTCAGTTGAACAGTAAAGTAGATTTTTAGCTGAAACCGTGGTCCTTGGTGATTCATATAATGCAAATCAATGGGTGCCATCACTTTAAGAGTCAAAAAAACATATTACCGGCAAAACAAAACTAATACCCGTGGCTCCTGACGATACATTGAGGTCTTATGAAGCAAAACGATTGGTCTGTGCAAGAAACTGAACATTACTTACAGCATTTTTACCTGTAATCCACAGCAAACGGTACTAAGCGCATTCACGACAGTCTGCAGCACAAGATTACTGTCGCATAATGGCATATGTGCAGGAGCTCAAACGCTGAGAATCTTCCCGATTGAGATCACACATATATAGGTTGCTGCATCCAGGATAAGCACAAGTAAGTATGATTTTGATGAACAATACAGCACATGTGTCCTCCCTCTCTGTCGTAAACATACATCATTATACAACAGGAAGCTCGCGTGCATGCCGTGAATGCGCTCAGGACAGTTTGCCGAGGCTGTGGATTACAAGTATTAATGTGATAAATAATGTTCAGTTTCTTGCACAGACCGATCATTTCACTTCATAAGACCTCAATGTATCATCAGCAGCCACGGGTAACAATGTTGTTTTGCCTGTAATATGTTTTTCTGACTTTTAAAGCGATGGCACCCATTGACTTGCATTATATGAATCACCAAGGACCACGGTTTCAGCTAAAAATCTTCTGAAGAAAAAAAGTCACCTACATCTTGGATGGCCTGAGGGTAAGTAAATTAGCAGCAAATTTTCATTTTTGGGTGAACTATCCCTTTAAAGAGTTAATATTTTATTTTTTATTATAAAGTAGTTTATTATCATATTTTTTCTGTTATAAATTGGTATTGAGAATCATGAAATATCATTAATGCATAATACAGTGATAGCAATGCTGTGATATTTCTAGTATAGGTTAACGTACCATGAAAACCTCACACTGTGATATCTCTTTAAAAAACACTTCATAATGAGATCCACTATTTTCGTATAGTCCTAGAGTAGGCTAAAACTGTGCATGGGAAGCGGTCCCTGAATGCACTTAGTTTTATTGAGCTGCAGGGTTCCACATTGCTGTGTGCTGCATTTAGCCGATAAACATCTGATGAAAACCACAGCCAATAAGAGTAGTAGAAGTGAAATGAAGAACAGAACGCTGTACAGGTATGCTGTGGAAGGGCCGGAGCTTCTCGAACTCACCTGTATGACTTCTTGATGTCATCAACAGTGGCCACTTTGTCGACACCCAGAACATGATAGAGTGATTCTCCAGAGGTGGAGAGAGTGCGCTGCCTCTGCTGCTCAGCCATGGCAAATCAGGTCCTCAACAATCTGAACACACACAAACACACATTGCTGGATGATAATATTACAAACTCTTAAAAAAAGTCATATTCTTAAAAAAAATACAAAGCACATATATTAAAGTGTATAATTTAAACACTAGGGAACTTTATAATGCAATATCTACGACAGAGGACACTGACCAAATGTCAAATGACCTTCATCATAATCATCACCACCACAAATCAAAAATAATTACGGATCCTCATGATTTGCTTAGGTCATCTACTGATCTTTTCTTGCACTCTCTCTCTTTATCAGCCTTTTTTTTAGTCAGCCACCATAAGTTTACTTAAATTCCCTTTATTTTTTATACAATCCATATTCCATATTCCATGTAGTTTGGTCAATCTGGGGTCTAACTGAAATCATATGGCATATACTGTATATATAATATTTTGCTCGATATGTGTGCATGTAAGTTGGCATAACATTAATTTATTGTAACGCTGTCTGAAACTAGTAATGAAAATGTATTTTTGATGTCACAAAGATGGAATACTCTCAAACAGACCATACATATTGAAGTGAGGTTTTCTTTCATAACAGAAATTTATGTAAACATAAGACAGACTACAACTGAATTTTTCAGATCTATGACTTGAGAAGAAAATAATGTTTTAATGTATTATTATTCCAATGGTATTCCAAAGTGGCAAGCTTTTCCCACTCCCAAGTGTTTTGTTGTTTAGATAAAACCACCTAACAAAATCTCATTCAGATGTCTGCTCTCATTTTATCAACTGTTTGGAAACCCTTGGCGTTGCTAAATATGTACTGATTATAAATGTGCCTTAAAAACCTCAGAGGACACAAAAAACGCATTATCAGATGAACAGCCTGCTGAGAGAACATGTCCAATATTCTCCAGATCATAGTTTGAGGTTTAAATACTAAAACCACTCAAGATAATTAGTAGTTTAAATGGATTTCAAATCAATACTTCAGCTTGGAGACAAAACAGAGCAGCTGGATCTTTAAAGACGGCATAAAGGTTTTAACAGGGGCTAAACAACAATGAACACCATACTGTCTGAATTTTTACGCTGCTTCTGTCCAACTGTCATAGCATGATGTTCAGGCTATTGACGCAAGAACAATATCACAAAGACGTTTCTAATGACAACTTGCTCAATAGTCATTTTAAACCAATCCTTCTCTACTGTAATGTTCATAACTAGCCCTCTCTAGTGATCAGAAGTATTACTCATGATTCACTACTAGCTGACTCACACTTTTCCTGTCAGCTGATTCTCGTGTTGGTCCCAAGAAGGAGAAATCGATACCACAGGATATCACAGGGTTCAGTTTCCAGCAGATGTCATATTCACAACCCAGCAGGGTGATGACAGATTTTCATAAGTGTTGCCCTCTGTGAATCACTCAAATCCATATTGTCATGTGCAGACTGTAGATTACAGCCTTACTATGGTGTACTAAAGCACATGAAATACATAATTTCATATCAGTGGGAGAATAAAGCAAGTGTTAATCTGTCTCTCCATGTGCTTGCTTGTCTCATCATGTCTGGAGGGCCTGGGTTTGTGTCCAATCAATCTTATGCACACTGAGCTTTCCTCAGCTGACTGTAGTATCTCAGATAGTTTACTCAGCACTGCCAGACCCCAATAACTGAGATAAGCATTCAGGGCTCCCGGGGAAGAGAGTGGGACTCCTCACAAGAAGAAATTTAGGTACATTTTTGTAAGTCAGATTAGATTACAAAGATTTCTGATGAATAGGCCTACCATAACCTACTTCACATTTGCCATATGCAAATAATATGCAAATAATCTTATTTCATCTTATAATCTTATATTCATACAGTGTTCATTGTAGGTTGTGTTTAATACAGATGTGAATGATAAGCATCTATACATGATAAAATGAAGTGTTACAAGAGTTTTGTGTTATGGATAAGCATTTTCCAGATGCATCATGAGGATTCAGGAGGTGAAAAAAGGGCCTGGCTGCATTCAACATCGTTCACTTAAACTTTCAGGCCTGACCCACCTATAATCCCCAAGAATGGTGTCTAAGTAGACAGCCCACAAGTTTGTGGGACACAGCCAATAAGCAGGAGGTATGGGTAGAATTTTGTTAGTGGTTCTCAAACGTGAATTCTGATTCATTAAAAGAACTGACTCAAGAGAGTAAATCGAGTTTTGAGTCGGTTCTTCTCCAAGCTATAGCGCTACCAGTGTAGTATGATTCCCAAATGAAAAGTCTCTCATGAACCGAACACATTATAAATCAGTTGAAGCTGCTACTAATTTGACTCACTAATTTAGCAATCATGTCTGACTTCAAATTAAAGTCACCATAAAAGCAAAATTAGCAATTCGCAAAATTTTTTTTACGGAATACTGCAGTTTTTATTATGATTTATCCGTGCACAACACTTTTTTAATTCACGTGCCCTCATTATCTTTAATCAGAATAACTTCCCATCCCTCTTGCAATAACATCTCTTCTCTGATGATGTGTTTACTGGCGCGAGGGCGGGACAACCTGTCACTCACATGAGATCACATCAATAGCAAACCGCAACCATCCAATCAAATTCCTGATGGACAAAATCAAGTACATTTACAAGTACATTTTTACTTGTTCAAGAAGCCATTTCACTCGACTATAGGTCAACTTGGAACTTCTGTTTCATGCCAACTTCATCAGAAAATTGTTATTGGTACTTTATAAAGTTTTTTAGTTAGTTAATTATATATATATATATATATATATATATATATACACACACATATAAGAAAAATACATTTTTCTTTAGGGCCAATTATTGCATAATACTGCATCTAGTTCGCCTCTAAAAACCTTTAAAATGTCATTAAAACGTACACACATACATTTTACAAGTTATTTCTGGTTTAATTATAGGTTATCTGTTCTGTTGAAATCTGAAATGATTTGGCAAAATATATTAAGTGCGATACGAACTGAATTTCTTTCTTCTTCTTTTTTTACCCCAAATACTTTTTACTCAGAAGTACTAAAAGAAATGTTAATAAGGAACCGGAATCAAAATCAGAATCGTCACATTCCGCACGATTCCCATCCCTACCGTTTACAGATCCAAACGTAACTGCGCTATTCGGTCTGCATGAAAGAGCGCTCGTTTTTCTAACTAGAAATGTCGCACTACTCTCCGCGTCACGGAATCTCTATTCAAATAAAATGTCAGCAAGAGAAGAAACACATATGATTCATTCATTCACAATATAAAGCTGAGGATGGGGGATTTGCTGATGTAAATCTAAGCAACAAACGGCAATGAGACCATTTTTATGTTCTACAAAATGCTGATTGCGATCTACTATTTTAAAAGATTACATTGAAATAGATTACTTTAATAAACGGAACGGTTTTATAGTTTATGTCTGACTTGCTCCGCTTCTGCATCACCAGGAAGGGCCCCGGTGCTTTGGTTTGCTTTGCGCTCCATCATCCATATTATCTGGCCTGTTAGCTCGCGCTCCCGTTAGACCACATAAGACCAATTCACCCAAGCCCATCGCTAAATCAAAAAAGCAGGCAAAATGTGTTTTTTTTCTTAAGGTGTAATGAGGCTTCAACGCATGCACCTCTTACCGCTTCGTCGGCCCCGGCGTCGTGATTTAATTTCAGTGCGTTAAAGAAACGATGTTAAATTTGTGGTTGCATCCCCGGGAACCGCGCGATCACGTAAGTGTACCAGATGCAGCAGATCTCGCTCGGCTCCGCCCCCCCGTGACATCATCACAACGACGTGCGCATCACCCCCTGTAGAACTAGGCCCGTTTCACTGGTTGAAAGGGGTCTTACACTGTCATCGAGAGGATGTGGCTCAAAAGTCAAAACAGTAACCCTGATATTACCTAATATAATGTGAGTTTAAGTATGAATACAGGTGCTGGTAATTAATTTTTGGTACTGTTTGAAATGATCCTTAATGTTTCATGAATCATACAGCTTCAATTGTCCTCTGTCGCCACCTTCTGGTGAATAGAGAATTTGCATCGAATCATTAGTACACATTGATCACTGATCAGAAACACTTAAGGCTGCGATAGTTTAATTTTTCTAATCATATTAGTGGAATGACACTGTTTCTCTTATATTTCTTATATTTATTAAAGTTACAATTCAGATAAATATTTGTTATATAAAACATTGTTTCACTGTATCATTTCCAATTCCATCTCTGCCAAATATTTAATATACATTTAAAAAAATAAATAATGACAAAGTTATTGTACAGTGTTTTAGAGTGTTGAAGAGTTTCCAATCCATTTGTTACAAATGACAAATAAGGAAACCCCAATATGCCTTGGAGAGGTAGAATTTGTTTTCAACATGATGTTCAAATGATCTGAGGCTGATCAACTCGCTTTGCATCACCCAGCACAATGAATACGGTGACACCAATGATGTTCACCACAGCCAGGATGGAGAACACAGTTTCCCAGGATCCCGTGATCTCAATGATGTAGCCAGACATGTACACCATCAGCAAACCTGCGAAACACAGTACAAAGAGCATATGATATGGGCAAAGAGGAAGGTATTACAATTAACAGTGCAAATGAGGTAGGAAATTATAAGTGGACAAGACAGAGACAGATCAAGACAGATCACTTTAACTATTTACATTTTTCTTATATTCAAAGAGAATGCAGATTGTGTACACTGACCTATCAAAAAAAAAACTATTTTAAATACTCCTTCTACTAGTATTTGAGCACATTAATATCCACTGGACTGTCTGTTTACATGTAATTGGTTTGATTACAGATAAATGGTTTATAACCCACCAGTAAAAGCAGCACATGTGTTCATAACCCCTGTAAGAAATAGAGCGACGTATTTAGAATAACACTTAAAACATAACATTGTGATAAAATAAATAAAACTGTCTCACCAAACAGGGCTCCTGCACATGATGGTGCCACGTCATGCACATTCATGGACACCCCACTTAACATGAAAACACACACACATGAACCATATACCACCCTGTATATAATAAGTGTATATAATCAATGCTGTTGCTGTAAGATCAAGATTTGGATATGACAGTTCATTCTAACCTATTATTAAAGGTGGACAGCCCAACAGCCACAGACACACAAGCAACAGACTGGACAAAACTGCTCGTCTTACAGAGAAGGATGATGAACACACTGGCTGCTCCCATAGCACAGAACTACACAAGCATGTTTCAAACAGACACACACAAACCAATGACCAATGCATGTTATCAATCGAAGAAAAAAAAACTGGGCAAATCAGGGCAAAGTAAAGCTCATATTTACCTGCATCAGTTTTCTTACAGTTGCTGTCCCACAGCCTGAAATAAAGACATAAAAGTGATTCATTAATATCAAGATTTTTCCTTATGATTACTGATAGAAACATCAGGGTCAACCAGAAACTGCCAGGTTAAGACAAAGAGAAATGTTTTTGTCAACCCGATCTCATGTGAAAATGCAACTATTTTGTATAAATTTCATATGAATTCATACAATTTGATTTTTACAAAAAAGAAAGCAAGAAGGTCTATCACTAAACTTAAAGGGTTAGTTCACCCAAAAATGAAATTTCTGTCATTTATTACTCACCCTCATGTCGTTCCACACCCGTAAGACCTTTGTTCATCTTCAGAACGCAAATTAAGATGTTTTTGATAAAATCCGATGGCTCAGTGATGCCTGCATCGCCAGCAAGACAATTAACACTTACATTGACTAGAAAGCTACTAAAGACATATTTAAAACAGTTCATGTGACTACAGTTCATATGAATACGGCTGGTTCAACCTTAATGTTATGAAGTGACGAGAATACTTTTTGTGTGCCAAAAAAAAACCAAAATAACGACTTTATTCAGCAATCCAGTGATGGGCGATTTCAAAACACTGCTTCATGAAGCTTCGAAGCTTTACGAATGTTTTGTTTCGGAGCGTGAAAGTCATGTGATTTCAGTAAACGAGGCTTCGTTATGTCATAAGCGTTTCAAAATTTCAATGGTTCGCGTGACTGACTTTGGCAGTTTGATACGCGCTCCGAACCACTGATTCGAAACAAAAGATTCGTAAAGCTTCGAAGCTTCATCAAGCAGTGTTTTGAGATCGCCCATCACTAGATATTGTTGAATAAAGTCCTTATTTTGTTTTTTGGAACACAAAAAGTATTCTCGTCGCATCACAACATTAAGGTTGAACCACTGTAGTCACATGACATGAACTGTTTTAAATATGTCTTTAGTAGCTTTCTGGGCATCTGAAAGTGTTAATTGTCTTGCTGGCAATAGAGGCCTCACTGAGCCATCGGATTTTATAAAAAATATCTTAATTTGTGTTCGAAGATGAACGAAGGTCTTACGGGTGTGGGACACGAGGGTGAGTAATTAATGACAGAAATTTCATTTTTGGGTGAACTAACCCTTTAACCATCATTGGGTGCAAGCAGATCATAAGAAAACGTACAAATGAGATCATACAAATTTATACGAATTAAGCACCAATTCACCAAAATGTAGAATAGTTACAAACTGTGTGTGTAGATTTTCTTCACCTTGCCTAATGAGATGATCAGAGATAGAGCCTCCAAACAGTGAAGTGGGCAGCGCCACAAACCAAGGAATCACATTAAACACCCAATCCTGTCAGCAAACAAAACAGGGAATGCTTTAGCACATGATAACATCAAATGACCATAACAGGAAAACCTCATGCATTTCCTTTAGCAATATAGAGTTAGAATTATCACTAACATATTAACATTAACAGCATTGGTTAGCAAACTGGAAGTGTAAATACAAATAAGAAGGGAAACAAACAGTAAAATGTACAATGGCTGGAGTACCTTGGCATGAGGAAACTTTTCTTTGAAAAATGTTGGTAGCCATGACATGAGGTTGTAATAGGTGCTACTAAAGCATAGATGAGAAATGATCATGGCCCTAAAACACACACACACATAACCACATGCAATGAGCAAATGTTAAAATATATATATAAAATGTTATCTAAAAAATGTTATTTCGTAATTATTTTGTAATATATATTTAACCTACCTGCAAAGCTACCTGAAAATCTATGTGCAAGTGTACCTAGTCACCAAATCACCAAATATTGATTTAATTTAGTTAACAGAAGTTAATTGATAAATAAAATTTATTTATGACATTATTTTTGAAAGCATCCTCACTTACACAGCATTTTTACACAAGTGCCTAAAACTTTTCTCAGTACTGTAGCTTTGCAGGTAGGTTTCATCAAGCGTCAGATCTCCATGTGGAGCATAACAGCTGGTGTCAGACTCCTTGTGCATACAAAAATGTCACTGGACTAGATTATTACAATTAATGGCAAAAGGACTGTTTGTAAATGTAAACTGATATTTCCTACTGACACACTACAGCTAAAGAAATACATAACTGGCTTAAAACATTTTTGTGAAAATACTAACATTCCTAAGACATTTGCACAGTACTGTATATATACATATATATATATATATATATATATATACAAAACTCAACTAAAATATGTTTCTTTTTTTTTGTAAAATCAACATATTTAGGATTTTTCTTATGACAATATAAAAATTTGTCATCATGAGGGGAAACCCTGGAAACTCTTAGTGTCTGTTTTTATTTATTTATTGGCATATCCATCAAAAACATTTTACAGGAAAATGACACAAAACTCAAAATGGGAAACCAAACATAACGATGAGTGAAAGTAAAGAGTAAAACGAAGGACAAATGTTTATGTTTTGAACCTCACCAGACACTAGGCTCTTTGAGGAGATACAGCCAGTTGATTCTAATGGATTCAGGCACGCAATTGTTGCTGATCTGCAGTGAGTCAAGGGAGAAAACTGGACCTGTGACAGACAAACTGACACATTTAAAACTGTAAGATGTAACAAACACCATTTCTGAAGACCTATGTAAGATGATAAAGATATAAGATGATAAGATGATAAAGAGCAGGAACCTCAATACTCAATGAATGCTCTAATTTAATGGTGCTGCATGGTGAGTCAGATGTTTAAAAAAGGGGGGTTTTGAAATAACACTGGCAAAAAAGGTCCAATTACTGTTGCTATGGCAAACACAAATACTGATTGCTTCTGATTCACTGCAACTACTCTAAGAGACTTAATTATAGCAATTCTGACCTTTAAAGCAATAAAATATCACTCACCAATCTCAAGAACATTGCTACTTGCTTTAAACATGTAAAGGATCATATAAAGATACCTTGGTGAAGACATTTCCATACACAAAAGGTCCAGCAAATAGCAAGGAAACCAGCTCCATAAAACACACTTTCCCATCCAAACCAGTCCAGCATCAGGGAACCCACACCTCCAACCAGTGTCATCCTGAGAGAGAGAAACCTTACTTAGAAAATCATGAATAGTATGGAACACTAAATTAAGGTATGTGATTCCAGAGGTGCTGATCAAGAATATTAATTTAAAAAAAAGTTTCTATGGACAAAAGTCGGAATGACTGGGAATAGCCGAGTATTATTCTCACCCTAGGTAGCACCCACATGCCAGAGTGCTCATTGAAAAACCTCTCTCTCCCTCCGTCACACGCTGAGCACAGACACTGACGAGAGAAGGGTAGTGAACCCCTAAAAACAAAGATAGAACAACTCACAATCATGTGCTACTGAGAATTACTCTGTGATATTCAGTAAAAGTTATGGTCACTTTGAATTTCTTTTTGCCTTTAAGTGTCTTTAATGGGTTATGGAAGCCCTTTTTTCACACATAAGAAAAAAAAAAAACATGCTTTGACAAATTACAAATATGACAAAAATTCATAATTATGATATTAAATAAGTCACAATTATAAGATGCTAAGTAATAATCATTAGTATATAAAAAGAAATTAGTATATAAAAGTCATAATTATGAGATTAAAAAGTCAAAATTATGACAAAAAGTCTAAAATATGACATACTAAGCCTATTAGGAGATAAAAAGTCATATTTTTGACATAGTAAGTCAAAATTTGGAGTTAAAGGATTAGTTCACTTTAAAACGAAAATTACACCATGATTTTCTCACCCTCAAGTATGGAAGCCTGTTTCCACCACTAAATAAAAAAAATAAAAACAGTAATTGCCACTTTTTATCTCAGAATTCTGACTTTTTTTCTTATAATTGCGAGTTATAAAGTCAGAATTCTGAGATATAAACTCGCAATTGTGTGATGTAAAGTCACAATTCTGACTTCTTTTCTCGCAATTCTGACTTCTTTTCTCACAATTGTGAGATATAAACTCACAATTGTGTGAACTTTCTCTCGCAACTTTATAACATACAATTGCGAGTTTATATCTCGCAATTCTGACTTTATATCACAAAATTGCGAATTTATATCTCAGAATTGTGACTTTATAACTCGCAATTGCAAGATAAAAAGTCAGAATTCTGAGATAAAAAGTCGCAATTACTGTTTTTATTTTTTTTTTTAGTGGCGGAAACGGGCTTCCATACTCAAGCCATCCTAGGTGTATATGACTTTTTTTCTTTCAGACTAATACAATATATATATTTGGTGTGTGTATATATAATTTACCAAGTTTTTTTTTTTTTTTTTTTGTGGTGGAAATAGGCTTCCATAAGGCTTGGATGAAATAGAGTGAATGTAAAAAATGTGTGATGTGCAAAATGAACTATCGAAATTAGTCAGGATGAGCCGATTCTGATTAAACTTAGACAATCTATAGTCTTTGCTCAGACCCCTTGCCTAGACCCCCCCCCCCTTTACCCCTCAACTGTCTCTTACAGTGCTCTCACCTTGCATTGCACCCAGTAAAAACCTGGTCACTGTCATGGTAACAAGAGGTCGGAGACCAATGTTGGCCAGAAGCGGTGTGATAGCTGTCATCACGGCCCAGGAGGGGGTGGACAGCAGCAGTACTCTCTCTCCTCCTATCCTGTAAAAACAATGGTCTTCATCATCATCATCTACCACTTGCCTATAACCTGTGGGCTACACAAAAACACTCACCTATCACTGGCATGGCCACCAAGGACCTGAGTAAAACAGTAACCCCAGAAATAAGCACCCAGCACCATGCCAGTCTCAGTCTTGCTCCATCCAAATTCTTTTGCCATGGTGACGGCACAGATTGGCATGGCCATCCGTGACCAGTAGAGAAAACATGTGACCAACAGCAGCATCAGGGTCCATATCTGAGCCAGTGGCCTACAGCGGGTGGGACATTACAATTACAACAGTCTATCTCAATCTGGTGGCCCACACACAGCACAGCACATAGGTGTCTCACTCTGAAAACTTTGAGTTACAAATGTTAATTTAATTAGGTAGATATTTAATTAATGACATTCGATACTTAAACAAAATCTTCATTAAATTATTTCTGGCATCCATAGATTACAAAACACCTACTGTAAAACATACACCCCTATCTAATCAACAAAAAAACTAATGCAGATTCTTAGTTCTGAATACCTTTTTTTTTTTTTTGTAAAAAGTATTCATAATACATTAGGGAGTGGAAGTTGGAACTGTCCAGTTCATTCGTGTTTTTTTTTTTTCTTTTTTTTTCTCTATAAACCCTGCAAACGTCCTCTCACTTTCAACTGCTTTTATTTCCAACAAATGTCTTAACGTGAAAATATTTGTATGGGCATTAAAAGATTCAACAACTGCGACATAAACTGATCAAATTTCACAGACAGTTGACGTACAGAAATGGAATAATGGAATAATGAGCATGAACAACATTGTTTAAACCCTTTCCGATAAATATATGTAGAACTTATTTGGATTTTATGATAAAATATCTTTAAAACAAGACTCAATTAGAACCTTATCAGGGGACCGCAGAGACAATGTAGACGATTTCTATGCAACCGTTGCCAGGAAGCGAAACTACCAGGAAGGAGGATGAAGGAGAAGCGATGAGAATTTCAGTGCCCATTGACAACTACCTCTATCATACCAGAATGACGCTCTTGTGTTTTATTTACAGCAGAAAATATTGCCGATATACCATTAACGCATTAAGTTGTTTAGTAAAGTTAATAAACAAGTTTCATCATACCTTGGCCATAATGTTGTTGTCTTGTCGTTGATTTGGGTTAACTTTAACCCGGACGTGTGGCACACGTTTATGAAAGGTGTTTTCACCAAGTCCACAGGTGGGTTGGAATGATCCGTTTCTTGCTCAGCAGCCATTAAATCCAACTGAGTAAAAACCGGGAACTGAACACCGGTTCTGTACTGAACATGAAATTTACATATACATTTTTAGGGTGAGAAAGTAACGCATAAGAGGCGGAGACAATCGCGCCACACCTACATTAAATGTTTTGAGCTCATCCTGAGCTGCATTTATCGTAAAGACTGTAGGAATGTCGCCATTCCTGTACAATTGATGACGCGTAACAACAAAACCATCTAATCACGCATCAGCATTCTGATCGCTGTTGAATCTGGAGATTTGACTTTATGAATGTGAATAATGAAAAACTCAAGTAAACAAATGTACTGTGAAATCAACTTTTTCCCCAGACAAGCAGAACAAAATGCGAACAAAAATGAGACAAAACTCATGAATATAGTTTGTAATGACGATATTTGTTGTTTTGTAATTAAAATAGCATATATCATGGAATTCTAAAACATTTGCTTACTCAACATCACCATCTGTAGCTGCTCATAAATAAAATAATAAATGAAATTATTGGATCCATGATAAAAGTAGTTAAATTATATCAGTCTCCAGTGAAACCAAAATTAAATATGATGACTTGTTCTTTCCAACCAAGAGCTTATATTTCCCTCAAAACACAGCCTAAAACAAGCATGAGGACACAGTATTGTATGTGAAACCAGGGAAGAGCATGGGGAAAAAAAAAACAAAAAACAGATGATATGACAGACTGAAAATTATAAAAAAAAAAAAAAAAAAAAAAAAAAAAAAAATACATATATATATATATATATCACCAAACAACATTACCATAGGAATATTCCATGTTCTTCAGAAAATAATTAGTTTTACTGTTTTGAATCAGCATAGCTTTGTTTAAAATAAAATCATATGCTGTTAAGTTACTTTTTATAGAGGCATCAAGAAAAAACAACAACAATATATATAGAGAGATTTATATTTGCCATCCAGTCACTGACCGTTTATAAATAGGACAAAAAAAAAAAATAATTCAAACGTGTCCATGTGTATTACAGTCTCTACTTGGGGTCCTCAATGGTGCCCTTGCTAAGGTCTGTCATTCTGGAGTATTTCACTTTTTTCTGGTCCAGTTCATTCTGAGCCCACAGTAAAAGTTTCAGCAGCTTTGCTAATTTTGGAGTAGATTCCCTGTTCTCATAGTCTAGAACAGCCTGGTTCACCTCGCTCCACACCTATAGAGGGAGACAGAACCCAGCGTTATGGAGGGAGGAAAAAGTGCAGAATTTATACTAGATACAGTAATGCCCCATACTGAACATAAAAAGGAGAATCGACTTTCATGGAAACAAGGAGCACTAGCCCATTGTGATGGTTATGTCATACACAAATAAACACACATACCTTCTGCCTCTGCATCATGTTGAGCAGGTCTCCAAACGGCGATTCTTCTGGGTTGTCGAAGGCGAGCAGTGCTAGGGTCCGCTCCATCTCAGTAAGACATTCTCTGCTCTCCTCTCCCTGTTCGGCCAGCTGTGACTGCGCAAACTCCAGCGCTGCCTCAGTTTCCCGCAAACGGATGAGCTCAATCAGATGCTGCTGCTACAAGAGTTTACAAGAAATAACAACAAGAGTTTTACAATAAAGGTTGATTAGGATTTTTTTTCAGTACTTTTTTTTGACTTATTGGGTAGAACAAGAGGCCTTCATTGATACGTTTGCTTGTGCATTGTGAATAAATGCAACATGTCCATGGAATTTGGTCATGGTTCGCATTGGATCTGTTCCTCTAAAATGCTCTGCTAAACATCTCCCTCCCTCACAGCATGTCCATATGAGCTCAGATGTTTACCTGAAGGTGAAAGTAGAGGTATCGATTGGTGTCAAGGAGCTCGGGGTGAAGGCTGTTAATTAGAGCAATGGCTTCCTGGATCTGACCTTTCAGAACCATTTCCCTGATCTTTATCCTCTCGTCAAGAGAGTCCAGATCCACGTTCGGTTCAATCCCGGATTCCATACGGAACTTCTCTGCAGCCTCTTTAAATCCCTCTGTGGAATAGAAACATGTTCAGAGGGGCAGTTTATGAATTTGATTTTAAATACAAAAAAATACAGCAAATACAAAATCATAATGTTATGGTTAGCACAAATATATTTATTTTAATTTACACATATCTGTGTATTTGACTTGAATCAAGCACTGAACTATACTATAAAATAATACTGACATACCTGTTACTAGATAGTTCATGATAAGCCTGTTCATATCCGCCCTCTGAATGTGCACATTATTCAGTTTATCCATCCATTCCTCCTTTGTAATATCCTCAGGCTTTTCTGAATAACTCATCATGGATGTGCTGTGGTAGACATGACATGCAAAAACAACAAACATAATTTTGCTCACATCCGGTATAAAAATTAACGTGCACTCACTTTTAAATGTTTATTGTCAGACAAGAATTTTGATTCACTTTTAGTGCACGCTGGGTCTGGCTGTCCATGTTATCAAAAAAATGAGAGCTACTTTTGCTTTTAAGTAGTCTAAGATTACGATGTTGGAGTTTGACGGTAAATGAATGAACTGCACTGTGGACTTTCATATTTTCGCGGTGTTTCTGCTCCTAGACAGCACAACAGAGAAGCCAGCGGCTCACTGGCCAGCAAACAGCGTACGCGACGTAAAAAAATTGTAATAGTGACACTTATGCACCTGACAGGTTATATTAAAAAAAACTCGCCATTAAGGGATAAAATTTCGCATTAAATATTTTTCGCTTTTATCTGAGTACTAGAATAAACAAGCCGAGAGCATGAAAAACAACAGCGCGTGAGGCTTGCAAACGGGCTTGTTTAGCCATTTTCTGACAATAACATTTCCCAGTGGCCACGCATGAAAATAAAATAATACTAAATTATATTAATTTTTAACTGATATTCATTCATGTTATTTGTTTTTCGCAAAATATGAAGAATGGTGAAAAATACTTACTGTTTACGATTATAAATAGCGGTGGGCCTCAGCGAAGATCACGCGATAACAGAGAAGAGCTCCTAACGAGACTTGAGGGGAGGTCAGTGATTGGTCAGAATACTGACGTCACGGTTGCTGTGGCAAAGCTGGTAAGGTTGCCAGATTCTCTGATCCTACAGATTTATTTTATTAACATAACATTAATGTTTGAAACAAGTATTTTTTATTCATTTTTTTTAAAATAAGAACTGTTTGAACTAGCCTATTTAATATAAATTTCAGAGAGAGTTTAAAAGTCTAAAACTGTATGTTGACTGTTAACTAAAATACTTTTCTTAAATTCGGCATGAACTGATAATTCACCTTATCTATCAAAATCTCATAACTGGACCTAATAATGTTCTAACATATTTTTATTGACTTTAACTTCTCAATTTTAGTGTTTTGTTCATGAAGAGAAACGATGGCAACAACCTTTGATGTTTACCTTTTACTCTTTAACCTTTCTAAAAAAAAAAAAACAAGCTTAAAATTGCCCAATCCTCTTAAATCTTATCTAACACAATAATGTTATTGCAAAACCAAAATATACAGTAGGGCCAGAAAGATAATTGATTATGTCTCAGAGATTAGATGGGACTGTCACCTTTATTATGATGTCCAGATGAGAAATCCCACTGTTAAGAGTGGAGGGGGAGAAGGAGGGGAGATTTGTGTTGTCTGTACATACAATAGCAATCTATTGTTTATTTTCCTCCTCATAACATTAAAATGACAACAGCTGGTATTAATTTCTGCCATATGATGACCAGGCGGAATGAGCCAATGAAAATGTGTTTTTTTGTGCTTTCAGGTTGAACGATGCCATATGTTATTTTTCAGACAAAACAGGTGATGCAATAAAATTTTGTTTCATATTTTTATGGTGTATAATTTTATCTATTTAGTTAATCAAATCAAATATATTATGTCATTTGTTAATCTAAGAATGGCAGTAAACATTAAAAGTGATTTGGGCCCGGTTTCACAGACAGGGCTTAGTCTAAGCCAGGATTAGGCTTTAGTTCAATTAAGGCATTTAATTAGCTTTTATAAATGTTCACTAGAAAAAAACATTACTGGTGTGCATCTTGAGACAAAACAATGCCACTGACATATTTTAAGATATGTCAGTAGAAGTTACTTTTAGTTAAAACAGCTCAAACATGCATTTAGTCTAGCTTAAGCCTTGTCTATGAAACCGGGGGTTGGAGTTTAATTCTTAAGGCCTAACAGCTGTGTCCTTAAACCCTGCATTTCATAAAAACAAAAAGCTCCAATGTTTCTTTTTGTCCCCTTAAAGGTTCAACAAAACTTACTTTAAAGAATCATTTTTAGTGTAGGGTTCTTAAGTTGGCTAGGCCTATATAAAAAAAATCTTGATGCTATAGATTCTTAACAAATGTGTACTGCTTTCATATAAAATTTTCATTTCCATTTTATGTATGTCTTTTGTTTACTAGGTTTTTTAAAGCACTGTTTTCAAAGAACTATAGAGCAAAATGCCTTTTGTAGAAGTTAAAATGGTTTGGATGGCTATAGGGCTTTAAAACCCTTTTTTGGTTAGTTATAACCTTTATTCTTATGTAGGTATTGGCATTAAAATATGTATTATAATAATAAAAAATAGTGTGTTTATGCAGGTTAATCGCAGGCTATCCAAATGATGTCCAGCTGCACACTTGATTTTGTACAGTTACATCCTGAGTGTTTGCATATTGACTTCATTTGCCCTGTTTCAAAACAATAAAATCAATAAATAGGACTAGGCTACTTTTCAAATATAAAACTCTTTTATTTTATTTTCAAAATTCAAGACAAGACATATTTATTTTGAGGATTTACAACACCATAATTCCACAACAGCTAGGGTACTAAAACATGGGTGGCAGACATTTTAAATAGCCTATAACAAACTGTTTTCATCCTCTTCAGGAACATGATAAAAAAAGATCATTTATAAAGTCATTTTACATTTTATTTATAGCGTTCATGTTACAATATGCCTATTATTTTGGCTACATAAGCAAGAACTTGCATGTAGTGTGTAATGAAATGATTTTATTGGATTATTTAGGATCAGATTACTCATAATTACATAGGCTAGTAAAAAATAAATAAATAACACGCTGACATAAAGACTTAATGCGACAGTAGGCCTATATGTGGTGTCATAATATTCTGTGTCACGTTCAGCTGCTCAACTATCTTCCGCATCTCCTTCAAAGCCCGAGCTTGCATCAGGATGTGGTTCTTGGCCAGGAGCAGCGTCGCTATCTTGGATAGTTTTTTCACGTTTTGATTCGTCGTGTATGGTATGACAGCTCGCAGGTCATCCAGCGCATCGTTAAGATCGTGCATGCGCCTCCGTTCACGCGCATTGATAAGTAATCGCAGCGCTCTTTGCTTTCTGTTTGTCCCGCTGCTCGACAGAGAGTTTCCGTGAAATCCATTTTCCAGACACTGAAAACTTTTTCTGTCCGTCTCTGATGATGTTGTCTCTTCGATTACGCGATGGTCCGTGGTTAATTCGTCTGAGGGATGCGTGGGAACTCCTTCACCGAGGCTCTGACCGTAGGGCGTGCAGCTCATGCAAGTGTAGAACGGCAGTTCACGGTCTTGTTCACCAACTGCCATCGGATACATTCTCCTGATGTTCATTCTGATCGCAAATATGAATATTATTCGTCCACGTCCAACGTCCTTTGTCGCTAGAGTTAGTAACGCCTATTTGACCTGTCGAAACTTTTGCGGGATTAATAGTCTGTCCAATCAAATCAGCGTCCCGCCACACAAACAAACAAACAGGTGCTGTTTTTTATCAAATAGGGAGCTTATTGCTTCAAAACAGCCATGATAACAATCATATTACTTGATGTGGCATTTTGCTTTTATAGTCCATATCCAAAACAATAATTTACGAGCTGAGGAAATTGACTTTTTCGGGGGTAAATGTCAAATCCCAGTAGCTAACTGTAGCCAAAATAAAAGCAAATAGGCCTATAAAGGTAGGCGTATAGCCTAATATTTTGCCCTGGTGATGATTTCTTTTCTAAATAAAATGTGTAGGCTATGTTATCTGATCAAATAACTACTCCAGAAAATTTGATATTGTTGATATTCTGTCACATAAACTGACTTTGTGAGAGATGGAAAAGACTGGCTTTGCTTTTGGAAACTGGGTCATCACGCCAAATTACTACTGGGTGTTAATCTGTATGCATGCAAGAGCAGACATTTCCAAAAATTCTCCCTCTAAAAGAAACTGGGCCACACACAAACGCTGGTTTTGATCATTACAATAATCTAATAGGGATTAACACATGATTTATTTTAGGAAAACTGTTTTCCCCCCATTGTATAAACAGTTTTTATGTCAGTCTAGCAAATTGACAATATTCCTCCTACACCCGAGAAATGCCCCAAACAAGGCTGATTAATTAGTCATCATTTACTAATGCAAATGAGCATGATTAGAAATTAGACCTACAGCACTGGAGGAATCCTGTGCATGAGGGGGTTGATGGGATGCAATCAAGAATTTTGTGATAAGGAGAAACACATCTGTTTAATAAGTGAGAGTTGATGGCCTTGTTTATTTTAATCATTCAAATGCAAACATGATACCAGCCATAAACATGTAAAATTATCATTACATTACATTAATTATCTGAGGGGCTGTTTACACGACACCGTTTTCAACTAAAAACAGAAAACTTTTTATGCATTTTGGCCACTGATTTACACAACAATGGCATTTTGGGGGCCTGAAGTCGCAAACTTGTCTCCATGTAAACGTGAATTAGTGAAAACAGTGACGTCATGCGCGCATGCATATTACGTTTTCAGTCTATAGGCGTGGAGTTTACTTCAGTAAATGACACATGACCAGAAATATATCACATGACCTCATAAGGACTCCCATCTCGCCGTACTTTGAAGCCATACATCACAGTCACATGGCGTTGGCGCTGTCTTGTGTCGGACAAAATTTCTAACTGGCATGCACTGCTTCATGTCAGCCGCCGATCGGTCTGTGCAGCGCTGCATGAAGTCGAACAAGCCTAACAAAACAATAGGAATGGAGGGATTGAGGACACAATAAAGGAGATGCACCAATGAAAGCACATGCATTTGTCTTACACAAACATGCCCTCTCATCATATTGATGATGACCTTTCACCTGAAAGTGCCTATATTTTTCCTTATTCAAATTCATCCATTTATATGTTGAATTAAAGAATCTTAATGAAATAATGGGGGAAAATGGCAGAAATAATAATATGTAAAGGCTATATTTTTTTTCCAAATTAACAGACTCAATAAAATTAAATGATATTAAATTTCTAAATAAAATTATATATTTGTGCTGAGAAATCTATCATATTATGATAAACATACTTTAACACAAGAAAAAAATGGGGCCAATATGTATACTTTAAGATTATATAATGCATGTCAAACGAAATGTAAAATGTTAAAAAGTAACCATGTCAAAATCACAAATAAATCATAAAAACCATAAATAATCTTATCTGGAACGCATGTTTCCTCAAATGGATGGATTCTGCCCACTGCTGTGATCCACCCTGTGAAACCACAGATGCCAGGTAAGAGAGTCACACTTTATCACTCATCCACAGATTCACACACTGGACGGTTGGCTGTGGGGAGACGGGGGTCCCTGAGTAGGAAGTGGGGTGAAAGTAAAACCCGTTGCTGGGCGACTGAATCATAGTTGCTATGGTGAACTTGATTTGAGCAGCTGGTCCAATCAGCTGAGACATGTAGGGCAGAGTGGATCTCATACTGAAGAGAGTGATGTAGAAACACGTGGGAGGAAGAGAGAAGGAGGATGGGAGGAAGAGAGAGGGAGGGTGGAAGTTAAAGAGGGTGCAGAAAAGGAAGACTGACAGTATGAGAGGAATAGAGGGAAGTTGCAGGAAATGATTGAACGGGATGAAAATAAGACGAAGGAAGACAAAAAGTGAGGGAGAAAAAAGTAAAAAAAAAAAAAAAAAAAGAGAGAGAGAGAGAGAAGAAAATGAGTGATAAGTGGAGCACAGAAAGTGTTTTTTTTCCTCCAGTGGATCATTTTATATTTATGTAGCCTAAATTTATTTTATGCACATTCATTTTCATTTTTGCTTCATTTGTTTAATTTTCTTTATCCCCCTCTTTGATTTATTATCCCATATGTTATCCAAATATATTGTGAAGAATATATATTGTTCTAAGGACAATTCTTTAATTATTTTTTAAATTGTTATTTATTTATTGCCTATAAATTATGATGTGGCCCAGCGGTTTGTTATTTTTGTATGTTGCCTTTTACATTTTTGCTGTTTTGCGAATTGTTTGTTTCATAATTGTTTTAGTACGCCTATGCGATTTCCTGTTAAGCCAATAATAGTCTGTTTTTGTCGCCAAAATTGACTCATTGAATTAAATACAGTAGCCTACAGTAACAATCGTTTTCTAAACTGGCAGTTTTAAACGTCTTTTAATAATCCCCTAAAGAATATGGGGCGTCTTTGACCTCGACAGCAGGGTTAGATATACATGACAGTAGAAGCAGGTGCAGGCAGTTACTTAAACTCAATGGGCTTCCTCAGCTCTTATTCATCTACATTATCTTGACTCCTCGTCAATGACAAAGCCTCTAAATCGCGGCCCTGCCTCCCTCCTGCACTGACTTGCATTTGTTGTGACGTCTTATGATGGAGAGGCCCCGCTCGCGCCGTGGGGTGGACAGGCCGTTGAAGAGCAGAGACGCACGGGATGAATGGTCCGGCCGTTATTGTAATGCAAAGACAAAACTCCTCCCTTGCTCAATGGAGAAGGAAGTAGGCCCAAAATATCGCTTCAGGGGAAGAATAAATAACCGTTTTCCCGGTTGAACATCTATTCTTGGAGTTTACACATTTACAGTCGAACTGAGGGGGATTGGAAATGAGGTGAATTCAAGATGGTGAATTTAAGTTGCTGCCTACTGCAGCAAACTGTCAGGACCATGAAATTGAGCGTGGGTTATGGGCTTCCTCGCTTCCTAAATATTCAAATCCTTTTACTTCCTTTCCTCCCACTTGCTCTCATTTAGAGAAATTAGATGGGCCTATTTGTTTAACATTCACAAATGTTTACTATCATTTATGGAAACTCGCGGGGACAAAACAATCTAGTGTAGGCCTAGCCTAATTCAGGTGCACATGTAGCCGATTTGGACTGCAACCAGGATACGTAATATGGTTGGAATTTGATCTCCTATTAAGACTTGAACCTTTTAATGAATATGAAGGGGATGTAGGCTACTGGTTTATACTTTTTATACTGGTTATATATACCACAAAAGTAAGCTTGTCAAGTCGCAAAACAGATGCTCCAGAAGTCGCTTTCACCTATAGCAACAGCGCTGCTAGCGCATTTTCTTACACGCTATCGAACATAACATCGACAAAAAGATGTAGCCTATATTTTAATAATTTATCACTTTATTATAGATTTAATGTTTACGATAGTTGTCGGTTATCTGTCGCTACGGGCGCCACAAAACTGTTTTGCGAGAGATGACTGTAGCCTGATTGATTTGAAATTGAATAATTCGCACACGAATCTCATTACAAATGTTTCGTATTCTAATATTTAGCTTATTTAGGCCTAGTTTAGACTACTTCTTTTATAGGCTAAAGCATACATCCTTCCCTATAAAAGCTTAGCCCTTTGAGCAGGTTTATTTGAAACGGTTTTTGCATGTAATTCTAGCTTAGTGGCTTAGCTTAGCTTTCTAAATTGGTCTTTATGAAGCAGGTGATAAACCCTGAACTGACCGTGACACAGAGGTATTGTTTAGAATGCTTGGGGGCATTTATAGCCTACTAACAGCAGCAATGGTTAGACCAATTTTGAGTAGCTACTACAACAACTCAACTGAATTTAAAGGGCGCAAATGGCTCTCAGTCCTCCGAATGTCAGCCTCACTGGTTTTCAAGGGCATCGTTCTGATGGGGATTTGGTTAACGGGAGAGGAGGGGGCCTTCGGTGCGGGTCATGACGTCACCATGTCCCGATGTAATCCTCTCGCGCTTGAGTCCTATCAGCAGAGGAGGACGAGCGCGCGGGGACGCGAGGAAGCACTAATCTCTCCAGAAGGGATCAGCGCAACTAAGACGCAAACGAGACTCTTGAACACTGCAGCAGAAGTCGATTACGAGTAAAACCTGGATACAATCAGTGTGTTTCATCGATAAACGAAAGACGTGACCTCGTTGCTTATTGCGGGATGCAGGAGGGATACGGCGGCAGCTCAAAAGATGCTCGACGGAGAAAATGGAGCATCGTGTTTACGGGGACTGTAGTGATGTTTCAGTCAATTTTGCTTATTTTTGGCGGTGATATTATTTTGAATAAGGTTGGTTAACAGCTTTTTGAAAAATAGTTGATTGTGTATTAAAAGTGTGTTGTTTACACTTGATGTAGTCTATAGGATGCACTACTGCAGAGGTCAGCAAAACGAGTGAGAATCATAACAATGCGCGCCCTTCGGACGGATGCTATAGACCTTATTCATTGCTTTCATTCTGTCGCCTGCAATGAAATTCCTCGGTTTATACGACACCGATTAATTCGTGGTATGCTTTATTTTGGGCATTGACATTCTTCTTGAATTCCTAGCCGTACTGCCACTGAGGCAAAAAAAAAAAAAAAAAAAAAAAAAATCCCAGAGACTCAAAAGAAGGAGGACAATAGCCATGGCTGCTTGAATTGAGGCTGCAGAATCATATAGACTCCCAGAGCAGCTCTTAAAGGGAGTGAATATAGGCCACTGGTTGGCCTGGTCTGCGCAATATATGCTTGGATATTTGACAGTGTTTCACGCGAAATTGAAATTGAAAACATTGTAGAAACATTATTGTGATTAGTATTTTGACGTTTTGTCGTCGGCGTGTTGTCAAAACGCATTACGCCATCCCTCTTTGCGGTACTCTTTGAAGAGGAGCCTGCTCTGGTGTGCGCGCGTCATGGAGGGTGGTGACACGGGCCCGCCACTCTGCGTGTTCACGGCGGACCTTGATTTAATATCCATACAATTAAGGCACGCGGTGAATGCCAAGAGAGGGGCCTTAAAACGGCAAACCTGTCTCGTTTAGAAAATGAGCAGCAGCATGGAGTGAAGACTGCATGGTTATTCTCGTAAAGTCACAGAGCTGAACAGGAACTGAGGCCGCTTGGGTTGCAGGCGCATGATAGGAATATTAATTTTGGGAGCTGACAGGAATGTGAAATTCCTCTTCTAATTCAAACTATATTACTATTTATATATTAAAATATATTACTATTTCACTAAGTCTATTACCACTAGTCTATGAGGTCATCTTATCATAATAGTAATAATTAAATAGATTTAAGACAGTTTAATTAATAGGGATTTGCTGATGTAGACATTACTTGGTTGAAGGAACCATGGGCACAAATGTTCAAAACATCAGATACATATTAATGGTTTCTATACAAAAGACATTGGGTTCCCATTGCAACTCAGAAAATGCCGCAAAACCTAAGTCAATGACGCAGGTCAATGTTCTAGCCTAAAAAAGAATGGCTAATCTCACATTACTACCTGCATCATGTTTTGTGGTCACTAGTTGGTCATGTATTGGTAATTGTTTAAAAAAAACACACAGGCCTCTTTGATTTTGTAATGGAGTGCATCTGCAATCAACTAAAATATTTGGATATGTTTACATAACAATACTGCAAAACATCAGGAAGACATTATTGTGTAACATTTAGAACAGGATTTGTTGTTTTCCCAATTGTGTTCACTGTTTTAATATGCACAGAGCATCTTCTACCAAGAAGACCTACGCGCTTTTTTGCTTGCCTGTCAATAAACCCTTATTTCATGCAAATCTGTCACCTGTCTAGAAATTTTGCTTCAAGTTTATATTGCTGGCCTTCTCCCAGAACTCCACATAATCATCCTATCCTCTTCTTGTAACTATATGTATGTGTTGGATGAGTAGGACAATATGGCAGCCAATTAAAGAGACGGTTATCTAGAGCTTCTAACGGAGTGACAGAATTTTACTCCCAGCAGTTTCAATGATTCAACACCTACTTTAACATTCTTTATATGACCTTAAGGAAATCATATTGCTATGTATGGGCCACACATGCCAAAGACCTCAAGAGTTTGACCTCAATGTACAGATACTCTCATTGGCCGTTTACTTAAATTACTGTCTTAGCAGTCTAAGCAAGTGCCAGATGTGCACATAAATAAAATGGGCTACCATCTTTACACCATTCAACCTTTACATAAGGCTTACAGCACAATGCTTGTAGATAAACACCATGATAAACACTGCTCGCTTTCTTCGACTGAGCAATTAATGGTCTGACAAGGCAAAGTTGGGGTGTGTAAAATACTCATCGCACTGTATTAACTCTGAAAATGACCAATAACACAACCTTAGAATTTTGATGACAAAGATGAACCATTTTTAAAAATTTGGGCAAAACAAACATTTATAAAGCATTGTTGATTATATTGAGACCATGAGGGAATTACAGTATTTCAACATTTGTTATAATTAGCTCTATTTCTAAGCTTATTTTACAGTTTTCAGAAGTGACATTGACATAAATATATATTCTGGGTTATTTTGAGATTCAAAAAATAAACACATAACAAATATATGTCCATCATCTTCAAGTTAAGCATGTTTATCCTGTGTTCGTCAAAGGTGATTTCTTAACTTTAAATCCTTTCAGGTGGGTGTGAGTAGGTTAAAAATGGATACAGAACTCTGTTTTGTGCATCTCAAGACAATCTTTCCAACAAAAGGCAGTAAAAAGAACAACAATTACACCATATAGTATTATTTTAATAATGAGCATGATCAAATCTAAGAACGTGATAGATAGTGACCTTCCAATACAATGCATATTCATTTCAGGGGTGACTTAAATGTTTGTCTTGTAACTCTTTTTTTTAATATTTTTAGTATTTCATATATTTTCATGAATCTTTTGTTATATGACTATAGAAATCTGAAACCCTCACACGGTTCAAGTCCGCTCTCCCACACACAAACACACAAAACAGCAAGCAGGTCCTAAAAAAATCACGCACAGAAACCATATACTCTTTTTTTTGTTTGTTTTTTTTTTTCTTACTTTTAACAGTAAATCAGTAACATTAATTTAGGTTACACGTTTTGAGGCGTTCTTCGTTATTGTTATAATTATATGATCCTACGTTAAAGCTTAGCAATATACTGAGGACATGGGGGAGGAAAAAAAGCGATAAAATTAAATCTGTTAAGGACAAGTAACAAAAAAAAAAGAAAAAAAAAAAAAAGAAAGAAAAAAGAGGTGATGCATCTAAAGTGATTTCAAATAAAAAGCAGTGAATTGCTACATCTCTCAGATTGGCTTAAAGAAACAGCGACCTCTGCTGGGCGGGGTTGGAACAGTAAGTAGTTACATTTCTGCTCTTTAAACATTAAGCATGTATGGGAACAGAGTCTGAGCACCGGGCTCTGAACCATAATGAAAACATTAGTTTTACTTTCTTTTTTGAGTCCAGCCAGTGACAATGTTGACTTCCCTTGGTTAAGGATGCATGGGATGTCATCTCCCTGATAATGCTGTTTCAACTGAGGTATAGAACAGCCATTATTAAACGGTTTCCGTAGCTTTAAAATGTTAAGGCTCCAAGCAGGAAAACAGAAAAAAAAAAAAAAAAACTGTGACATAAGTGGCTCGTCACTGAACAAAATAAAAGAAAAAGAAAAGGAAAAAAAAGTCAAGTGTTACATAATTCAAAAATATATTTTTTTTTATAACATCTCATGTCAAGACACATTTCATTGTCCCTTCTATGCAGTTGCACGATTCTCCACAAATGGGTTCACACCACTCTGGATCTAAAGAACGAAAAACTGGCCTGTTACAGTTACTGATGCTGGAGATGCCCCTCCCCCCTGACCAGAGCGGAGTCTGAACACGCCCCCCACCCCAACCTCTGCCATATCACATGACTGACATACACTCTACCACCATCCCTGATACACACACACACACACACACATACATACATACATACACACGTCACAGAATTCACTACCCACTCATGATGAGGAGCAGTGGGGCTGAAGAAACAAACATATAGGATGAAATAAAAGACAGTGTGTACAGATATCAGTTGGTCAAAGGGGGAGGGATGTGTATGAAAACAATACCAAATGATAGGAAAAAAAAAAAGAAAAAAAAAAAAGAAATCGAAATGACGCGACGTTGAGAGGTGCTAATCGACTTCAGCCCCCACAGGTAAAGCAGGAGGCGCAGAGGCTCGAGTCTGACGCTGGCTGAAGTCACCAGAATTAAATAGAAAAACATAATGATTGTTTATTTTTTAAATTTCATCTTGTCCTCTTTAAATTTCATTTTCAAATGGTCAGTCCTAAAACAACTGCTCATCAGCTGTAGGGGGCAGCCTTCTATTGTTTATTTCGGTTCTGGCGTTCCTGTGGGAGAGAGAGAGAGAGAAAGAAATGGAGGGAAGTCACTTTGATGTACACAAAAAACAACTGTTTTCATTTCAAAATATTACCACTGCAATACAACAATCAAAAAATCCTCAAAAAAAATCCTCTACTTTTTTACTTTCTCACACACCAAAAAAAAAAAAAAAAAAAAAGTTCCCACAACTTTTGACCAATAATTTTCATTAATTTTCCAGTTCTTCATAATTTAGATCTTTAAAAATATTTACACTCAAAAGGCTAAATTATTTCATTTGGTTATTTTATGTCATGGCAAGAACAGGGTACCAGTTCAAATTTAGGTAACTAAATTAATAGATGTATTTAACAGGGAATCTGCAGGGTTTTTAAGACCGACAAATAAAATGAATACCATATGGGTGGGGTAAAGCAAAATCTATGGTAACATCCAAACCATAAAATGAAATTTAAACAACTTTACAGTTCAAATAATACAGGTTTTGACAACAATATTTTTTATAAAATGATAAACCTCCCATTTCAGCCTATAAACCATTTTTAAGAAAAGGGATGAATCAAAGTTGAATCAAAACTAGTTTGCAGGTATGATATAAACACAATAAGGTAAGCACTTGGCACAAATGTGCTCTATTCATTGACTGCGAATTGCACTGAAACATGCAAGCAAGTAGAACGTGCATCAACACTAGTTTTACTTTGAAACATGTAGTGCTCACAATTAAATCATAGCCTTTTGAAGTTTAATAATCACATTAAGCCATATCGTGATTCCTGTTTTTCTGTCCTCAAATTTAAGACCTTGTGAAATGATAATTAAGACATCTCTTATACCATTTAACAATTTAAGGTCTTAAATTTGATACAACTGAATTTAAGACTTTCGGGGACCCTGTTTAAAAGGACATTACATACAGAGAGATAAAATCTATTTTTAAGTGAATTTAGATTAAAATTCTAAAAGATTTAATATAGACACTTTACTAAACATCTTTTAAACACTTTTTTAGAAAAAAAAAAAAAAAAAAATGTATGAATGACATTATATTATATTGTATTATATGAATGACAGTGTTATAGGAGGAGCAAGATGGTAGTTCTTCAACCTTCAATAAAAGGTGTAAATTATTGCCATTATCCAATGACATAGTCAAACCAAAATTTATTCAGACACCTTGAACATTTCATTCATTAATACAGTTTATTCACTATAGTTTGTAAAAATGGTAATAAAATATGACAAGATCTCAGAGTTAAACTGTGTCAGAAAAAAATTATCTTAAGCAGTTAAGCAAAACATGGTCAGGCTGAGACCATTAAAGTGTCTGAATAATTTTTGGTTCCAAATTTAATCAATTTTACTGGTAGTCCACTGTATGAAGAATTTTTGGGTATAATATGTCACAGTTTACTTTATTTTGCTATCCTCATATGCATAAATGAACTATATTGTCCTGCACCCACTAGTAAAAATATATCGAAAATATCAAAAATGTCTGAA
Source organism: Ctenopharyngodon idella (assembly GCF_019924925.1). Taxonomy (NCBI): domain Eukaryota; kingdom Metazoa; phylum Chordata; class Actinopteri; order Cypriniformes; family Xenocyprididae; genus Ctenopharyngodon; species Ctenopharyngodon idella. The sequence continues at coordinate 21,522,837 of NC_067227.1, read as the reverse complement.
TAATTTGTGTTTTGACTATTTCAGATTTGAGCATAAATATAAACATTTAAACTTTTGTAAAAACTTGACTTTTTAAACAATAAAATAAAAATAGCAGCTTACTTGATCCAGTCGGGATCGGTTCTGGAGAGGAGCAGGCTCTAGGTTCTGTCAATAGAGATGAAAAAAAGAGTTTAAAATCAATAATCCTTTGACACAAAAACATCAGCACTTTGTCTTCATTTTTTGTCGCATAAAAATATTAACTAAATTCATAATTAGTCAAATTTAACAGATTGTATTATTCATAACATGTCAAACACAGAAATAATGTACAGTAAATAAAACTTTTTAAATAATAAAAACACGTTTAAAATGTGCAAACAGTGGAGCCAATTTAAGACAGGTATTTTTTCTTACTGTCACCAAAGGTCTCACTGATAAAATACAATTTATTAGCAGCTTGATACTCGACTAAAGCAGCAGCAGCAGCACAGTATTAATAACCACCTCTGGACAAAGCATCAAAGACAGAATAATAAAATAACCAAAGCATCAACAGCAAAAGCAAAGAGCATTCATTAACCATTCAAAAAGAACCATGTAGACGTGCATCTTTGGCACCTATAAGCAGCTGTAACATTTACATAGGCAGTTTCTGTAACATGAACAGTAGCCTGAACACATCACATGCTGTTCAAAGTTCTTTGTTTAATCGCCACTTATGGTCATTCACCTCAACAGGGTCTACATAGAAATATTATCCTTCAGTATATGCATCTCTAAACAATAAAAGAAAATTCGTGTGCTAAACAATGCAGCTATTGAAAATAGTCTTTAAAAAAAAAAAAAAAAAAAAAAAAAAACCCAGCTGAATTTTCAAGATTAGAGCATGCACATTACCTTTCTTACCACCTCTTCCTCCTCCTGCCGTTTCTCGTAGTGTGAGAAGTCATCGAAGATGGAGGTGGTGTGTTTGTAGGTAGCGATGATCTTCAGCACCTGCTTGGCCTTCTCCAGTGGCACCTCCTGCGTGTCACGGGAGTTGGTCACGGGCTTGTTGTCATTGTTCTCCAGGCGGATGTGCCTGAGCTGGCTGTTGGGCACGTCTTTAACAAACAGCCAGTCCACATCGAATTTGCCCTTCCACTTGTCCTGCGCCCAAACACCTGCGCTGGTGCCGTAGTCTACAGGCGAGCGCATCTCCGCCACGCCGCAGAAGTGTCCGCTGCCATTGACGCTGAACAGCAGGTAGACGGGACCCTTGCCGTTGATGGCCCGAAAGGCCGAATCCAGCCGTTTGTTACCATGTTCCGTGCTGCACCAGATGGAGTACTTGATGGAGCGGTGGATGTCGTCCTCAGAGTAGCTCTTAATGATGAACACCCGGCCGTTTTTCAGGTTCCAATCGAAGTCCTTGGGGTTGTAGCTGTGTGCCGCACGCAGCTTTTCCAGGACCGGGTGGGACTCGCCGCCACCGGAGCCCGGAAGGCCGCCTCCGCCACCGTTACCGACCCCTCCGCCGCTCGAGGAGCCGCTGCTGTCCACGCTGCCGCCCCCACCATAACCGGGGTTGCGGTTACGAGGGGCAACCCACCGGGTTTGAGGGGGAGGAGCAGGGTTGTGGTTCTGGTAAGGCTGCGGAGGGGGCGGGCCCTGCATCGCCATCTGCTGGGCAAGTGATTGGGCAGAAGGCATGGGGGGCTGAGGCGGGGGCGGCAGCCCGTGAGGGTGAGGCGGAAGGTGACCCTGGGAGTGGAGGGGAGGCTGCTGCTGGTGGTGGGGCGGCAGTGGCGAGGCAACTTTAGTCACAGGCCCCTTATTATCCCAAGTGCCAATGTCCATGTTGTGTTTGATGGGCGGCGGGGGCAGGGTGCCTCCAGCCATGGGCATCCCCGGCTTGCTCTTCACCTTCAGTTGCTGAGGCTTGGCTGGTTTGCTAGCGATGGCCGCCCAGGATGTGGGTTTGGGAGGCGGTAGCCCGATAGGAGTCCCACCGTTACCCGTGGCCACTGCCGCCACTGGCCCTCCTCCGATAACCGAGCCCACCGTCTTCACTCCAGAACCACCTCCAGTCACGTCGCCACCAATCTTCAGCCCCACCATGCCCTGCTCTAAGCTATTCATACCTGGCGCCTTATTCAAGGTGTCACTGGGGAAGCCTGTTTGCCCATCGGGCACCAGTGTGCCACCTAAAGAACTAGGTGGGTAACTGTAACTGCCCCCGTACGCAGAACTCTGAGTCTGCTGGCCCTGGGAGCCACTCGTACCCCAGGCGGAAAACGCGGGATTTTCAGGGAAAAAGTTAAAGCGGTGTGGATAGATGCTACTGCCCAGACCCCCAGGCTGTCCAAACACAGTGTCATGCATGAAGTGATGGTCTCCATTGCTGAGGGGGGCGTACGGAGTGAGGTAAGGGATCGGTGGGTCTCCACCCGTGGACCAGGGGGCCTCGCTGAGGGGGTACGGGAACCCAATCGAAGGGGCATAGTAGCTAGACAAGTATGGGTCGGTCATGGATTGGTAACTGTTATTCTGGGGGATAACCAGAAATACAGATGAATTAATAATGACAAAATGCAAACTAAATATACTCATAACAGGATAAAAACAGATCAGACATGAAATACTCAATATTTCAATGGAAATTCTTTTAAATTCCCAAACAAATTAAAAACCATGATGTAATAAAAATATTATACAATCAGTTCCTTTTAGCAATGTACTGGTATTTTTAAAAAAATTACAGACAAATTTCCCAGAGTAAACTCTAGTGGTTACCACAACAGCAAAAAAATTATTTTAGAAACAAAGTAATTATACATCGGTGAAAGCACTGAGTGTGTTGTTTACAATAAATGTATTTTCTCCTTTTCATTCCCTAAGACAAACACAAAAACACATTTCTCACCGGATTAGACTGGCCAGTGAGGTAAGGTTCAAAGTCATTGTCGTGGACCGTTTCCTTCTGATGTAGAGAGCCATTTTGCACTGAAATAAAGAATGACATTTAACATCAGGGTTATTTTTGAATCACTACATCTGATAATAAACCCATAGCATGTGCTAAATCCAACAGCCTTCTCTTTTCTGTGAAAGATATCCTTTAACCAATGCTATGCCATTCACATTTTAGATCTTTAACAAATGATACACAACTACAGTAATATGTATGTCACCACACTGATCTCAGTGAGTCAGTCACCACATGTTCTGTCTGAGTACCATGATACTACAGACACACAGTCATGGATGAAGAGGTCTGTCTAAAAATCGCCCAAAGGACACAAATTCATAACTACAGTAGTTAATACTACAGAGTTATGAAGCCTAATCTATTTAATGTGCTCAAAAGCCAAGCTCTCAACAGCAATAGATGGGACAGTGTGGTGTTAATCCAACAGGAGCAGTTCTGGACTCTAGGAGGAGGCATATGCTCCAGACAACATTTGGTTGACATGCGAGTAACACAGCAACCAGGCCTTGACTTGATGTAAGTCACAGAGAAAGAATGCCCAAATTGTATTTAACAGACCACAGCTAAGAGCATCTATCAAGGTGAAATTAGATTCAAAGTGAATTAATGAGAAACAATATCCTAGACATTTTATTATTTCAAAAACTGTATAGACATATATATTTAGAGGGAAACTTACCTTTAGCGTCTTGCCCTTTGGATGTCTTCCCATTCAGTAGGTGATCAAAGATGGACAGAAACAACAAGATAAAACATTAACACCTTTGAATCGTTGTTTTAAACACGAGCTCTTCGTGCTTAACATGTAAATACTTCACAATGTTTCATGCTCTTAATACACATCGACTCCATCAGAGCATCACCAATAAATCAATGCTCTATCAGGGGTCGCTCGACATTCGTTATTAAAAAAACGGGGGCTTACACTGACATTTATTTAGTCAATCAAGGAATTATACATCCACCCGGACAGCTAAAGATTTCGTCGACCACGCATATCAGCCCAAGTCCAGAGAAAACTGATTATAACTCTCGGAAGCTGATGAGAGAGATTGTGCAATAAATTAAGGAATTAAGGAAACGTTTGTTTGGACCGAGGAAACGCGAAGTAATATTCAATCAAACGAGTGGAAAAAATGCTAACTCGTTAGCCATCGCGCTTGTGTGAAGCAAGGAGAGGCAGATGCCCGTAATGTCTCCGCAGAAGCGGCGGAGGCTGCACGCGCATTCCCTGCTCCTCCTAAAGGCCTTAGCGACGCCGTACCACTCCAACCTACCTGTGGGTCAATACTGGTGGTAGACATAATTCATCAAGAGGGCCTCTTTAGATTCAGCAAGAGTCTTGCAAAGAAAAACTGAACCAGTAGCGAAGGTGCTCGGCGTAACCCGAAGCCCGTGGGTTCCTCTCGGCTCCGTGCAGGCTGAACTGCGCTTTTTTCAGCAAGTTCCACGACTTGATTCTGGCGATTCGGTCCTCTCGAGCGCACTAAAAGTCCAGCCTGAGGATGTTTCCGAGAGTAATTACAGGCTCTGCGGTTTTGAGGTTTAATCCAATGCTGTCACACGCCGTGTGTAAATTAATTTCAAAGTATATATATATATTTTTCCTCCTCCCAGCCCGCAGTTATTGTGCACCTCTGTTCACTTCCGCCCAATGGCCGCTCCATCCGGGATCTGCACGGAGGGACTGACGCCACATGGACCGGGTGGCCATGCGGAGGTGATCAACCTGAGGAAATTGGGAAAAAAATTATTACTGCATACATATCTTAATTATTTTAGTAAATAAAATTCATATTTCAATCTAAAAATTACCTAAAGAAATTTGAATTGTAGTAGGCTATATTTTTTATTAAGTGCATTTTTTTGGCATTGCCATAATTGTATATTGTGTATTATCTTTATTAGGGGCCAAGCCCCGAATTAAGGGCTGTGGACCCTATTGTAATTGCTGGTTTACTTTATTATTATTATTCCTGAATGGGAGTTAATGGCAGCCTTATGAACCATAAGTAGGAAAATTATGAAAATTGGCACACTTGTAGTGATGGTATGAATTGTAATAGTGTAATGTTTGTATAAGTGTATGTTTGTGTATGTTTATAATAAATGTATGTTTGTAATAAATAATTAAAATAAAAACTAGCTGCTTCCTCCACTTGATATTAGAAATATTACATCACATTAATTCATCAGTCACACCTCAGTATGACATTAGTCAGAGTACCTGTCACATATGTTGAATGGGTTAGACAAAACAAGTGACTGTCAAACCATCCTGTAGATAATTAATGAATATTACTTTTTTTAATGAATTAATGATATAGTGGACTTTCAGCTGGTCTTTTCCTTTCATTTTCATGTATTCATAAATATGTGCAAAGAAGTCTTACTTCAGGACTTACATTTCACATCAGATGTTGTTGACAGGCTTGATGTCTTTTTCTCCAAGCCATATTAGACCATTTGACTGAAGACCATGTTCCTCTTTTTTATAGGCCCAGCTTATAATTTTGTTTATTACCCATGCCACCATGCACTTACTTTTAATATTTATATTTTTACTGTTAAAGTATGTCATTAACAAGCACTGAGCACTCTTGTGTCACAGCTAAACCTCATGCTGATAAAGGGCATTCAGGGTAGCTAACTGATATATAGATCTACCAATTGATCTTAGTTAGAGATGGGTGGGATGGGGTCTTTCTGTTTAATAAGTTTGCAGTAGGAAACTATAGGGCACTGGAACACCACACACGGAGCAGCTTTGTTTCAACATAACAACCATTTCACAGATAATATAAGAGCTACACTCGATGAGATGTTTTTTGCTAAATTTCTAAAGTTTAATTGTGTTTCCAGATTGAAAGTGATGCAGAGGCAGAGGGAACATGTTGGATTTGGATGATAATATTGTATCACAGGGATGCCATACACAAACAAATGGGATTATTGTGTATGGCATCCCTGTGTGCTTGCTTATCAAGATCATTAGTAGTGCTTTTATTAATATGTTGTGGTATATAAGCTACTGCAAGCCGTTGCCACCAACACGGATTCAAACACAACTTGCATTTTTCTAATTTTAACCACTAGGTGTCAGTCTAATTTGAGTCGAATTGTGGAATTTCCTCGATTACCTATCAAAACATTGACACGAGTGTTATTTTTTTTCATACAAAATGTGGTGTTCAAATATTTATTAAGATATGCACTACATGTATAATTTAAGAAAATATGATACGACTCACTACAGTCAGCATTCAAAATACAGTGTTCAGTAAATGCTGTATTATTTACATTGACAAAATGAGGTTCTATATGTGTTGCAACGTTTTTCTTTGGGCCATTAAGATACAGATCACTACATGCAGATATTATAATTGCTCCATACTCGCACAAATATGGCATGTGTTACTGGTAGTAAAAGAGACAGATGTTGATCATTAAAAATGAAACAGCATTTTGCTGTGTACTGACACAAGTGCATGTAAAGCAATTCTTCATTTAATCTCCAACATTAAACCATTTTACTGAAAGCTCTGCATTGTTTAAACTCTTCTGATTTGAACAAAATGTACAAAACATACCATCTGAAGAGTAAAATTAAAAGTCACAGACTTAAACAGTATACAAAATTTAAAAACAAAATTACAAAGAATTGGCAGAGGTAGGTAGCAAGAAGTTCAGCATAAAGTCAGTCATGAAAATGTTAAATAGCACCTCCTACAATCTTATCTTCTTAATTTTTGTGTATTATTATGTTTATACATATATAAATAATTTAAAATCCATCTGATCTGGTTTCTGTTTTCACTAATTCCAAGAATGCTTGAAGTCCTTTTCTGCTATCTCTTTCCCCTCTCAATGTTCCGTCTCTCTCTCAAGATGTTGACATCTGGACACTGTCACTTATACAAATCTGAAAAGTAACACAATGCAGATACAAAATTAGTTTCACATGAAGCAACAATATCAGTTGTTTAGGAAGATGAATAAGAAAAACAATCAAAAATGATTTAATATACTTTTAAAGGGTAAAATAATGGATTTTACAAACATGTGTCTTCCTCTTCATTGAAGATGCTGACGATGTAGCAGGCAAATACAAATCCCAGGGCCTATGTACAAACAAACAAAGCAACACATTAAGTTGCATACAAGTCACTTATTTAATGAGTGTTTGTGAATTTTTGTATTGGTGTATATGAATGTATCACAGAAACTTAAAGCTTAAGTATGAAGTGTTCACTTTAAAACTTTAAAAGGTAATTTTTAGTAAGTTTGAATTTAATTTTGTAGGTTATCAAAAACTTATGTCTGACACAAAAGCATCGCCTCAACCAAAGGCAGATTGAGTGGAATGTTCCAGAAACCTGTTTGAAAACAATCATTATTTCTGCACAATTCAGCTTTAACAGACAATGACTTCATCAGTTTTAGGTTCTTACAGAAATGAACAGTTGCAGGGCGCTGTGCATAACCTCGATGTACTGATACTCTAACAAGCAGCTCAGTTCGGAGACCAGAGCAGGACTGTCCAAATGCTGCCATCTAGTGGTCGGGAGGTTTCTGTTCTCACAGCCTGGACCATTGTCCTTCCACCATGAACGGTGAGATGAAAGTCCCAGTGACAGATAATCACTGTCCTATAACAGTACAGCACAGAAATAACACTTTGAACTTCAGTTTCATGGCTTTGTAAACATTATTGACTTTAATGCTGTAGTACTGAGGAACTATATTGTTTAAGTTTAACATTTTGTTTAATCCCATTCATCTTTGGTTTGTAAGCCTATACCATAGAGATGATATAATTTCATACCAATGGCATGAATGTATGTGAACTTGGTCTAGCAGTAGAATGAGCATCCAGATGAGAATCTCTATTTAAATTGGCTCTTTACCTTTGAAAGCCCTCCGAGGTCTAGATAAAGGCAACAGATAAAGATATTCCAAGTCACCCAAAACACGGTCCAGACTATATACTAAAAGAAAAGGAAAGAACACATAATGGTAATCAGAGACATTAAAATTATGGAACCACATATTAGTTAACTTCATAAACAACACAAAAAAAGGGTGAATCTGTGTAAATAACTCAATTATAAGGCTATACACTAAACTTTACTTAATCAAAAATACAGTAAAAACAGCAACATAGTGAAATATTATTACAATTAACAGTAATTATTACAATTAACTGTAATTAATTAAAATAACTGTTTTTTATTTTCATATTCTTTTAAATGTTATTTATTCCTGTGATGGCAAAGCTGAATTTTCAGCTCTCATTACTCCAGTCTACAGTCACATGATCCTTCAGAAATCATTCTAATATGCTGATCTGGTGATCATGAAACATTTATAATATTATTAATGTTGAAAACAGTTGTGCTGCTTAATAGTTTTTTTTCTGGAAACTGGGATACATTTTTTCAGGATTCTTTGATGAAACAGAAATCTTTGGTAACATTCTAAACATTTTTACTGTCATTTTTGATCAATGTAATGCAGAATAAAAGCATTCATATCTTTAGTGAATCCAGTATATTTATTTATAAATTTTTGATAAATAGAGAAAAATGTATTATTCAAATTAAATTAATCATATTAATTTATTCAATTAATAATTAATTAAATTTGAGTTTAATAAATTAATGCAAGTATTTTTTTGTAATGTTATAATACATAATATCAGTATTTTATAAACAATATTTATTTTATTACAATTATTGTTGTTTTTACTAAACAAGTTTTATTAACTGTAACAAAAGTTCAAAAGTTATACAAATTTTTTGAGGTAAATACAGCACACACCAAAACTACATAACGGGGCTTATACTGGACTGTCCCAAACAAGCCCAATATCACCACAATGACGTGCAGGAAGTTGACAAGGATGGGTGCCCACTGGTAACCTAGAAAATCAAACACCTGTCTCTCCACAACAGTGATCTAGAGAGAGAAAGACAGAGTATTATATGAACAAGATCTCCACACACTGTAGAAACAATTACAACGCCAGCTACTTTGCATCTACACGACTAAAAAAAACACCATCACGCTACCCTAAACACAATAATGATGGAGACCCCATCTCGCTTTCCCAGAGACACACAATCAAAACCCCCACCTCTGTTTTTCCACATACTGGCTTTTTACTCAGGGTTGCCAGGGTAACAGAACCAATGGGGTACAAAGCATGTGACAGAGAAATAGAGAGTGAGAGGTGGAGAAAGACAAAAGGAGGGGGAAAGGTTGAGCGAGAGGAGATGAGGGCTCTCCTTGGAGGTCAGAGGCTCAGCGAGGGGAGATGTATGATTCAGAAGGGAGGTGCTGGGTGTGGGGGATGCTTCTCCTCTCATAAAGCTTCACTGCAGCAGTCATAAACCCTCTCTCTCTCTGCCACTAACCACCCATCCCCCATACAATCTCTCTCTGTATGCCATACTGCTGCTGTGTACCAGCTGTTCTCAGAGGTTCCACCTCAAATCAACCATTTGTAGCATGTCTTCACCACAGTCCCCATCCACTGTGTTCCAGCACGAGCTGTGCCGATTTTAACCAGCCAAACATAAAAACATAAAACTGTGAGATGTTTCACAGATACAGATGAGCTATCTCCTCTTGGTAATAGACATCTGCATTACAATCCATTTATAGTCTCAGACCATACAGTATGTATTAATCCTGGTAAATCTAATTGATAAACGTGAACTGTGTCCAGCTCATTTGAAATATTTAAAGGAAACATGAAACCACCAATACACAGCAACAGTGGCAGAACCTGTTGATATACATGAAGGATGAATATTCAGTCGAGACTTATAGTTGCCAAATGTTAAAATCGGACATGGTATTGCAGACCTCTCTTTTTCTATTCACTGGCAGTAATAGGTGTGAAACAGTGAACTGAATTCGTTAAACCAATTAAACCTTACAGCTGTTTTATTTCTTGAGCCAACCTGAGATCAAATGTGTACAACTGTAAAGACTAATAACTGCATGCCTCTGTTCTGCGCTGTCTTGCCGAATCTTCATCATTTATTAAATGATAGTATTTTTTTTAAATAATGGCTGAGCCACTGAGATTATAGTCCAAATATTATGTCATACCAGATAGTTAAAAGTACTATATATATATAAAAATTTATATAAAAGTACTATATATAAATATATATTTGGATAAGTATGTTCAATCTCTATTTCTCTCTCTCACACACTCACTCACATAGGCAATAGGAAAAAAAGAACTGGTTAGGAAGGACAGTAAAGCTAAGGTTAAACCAAAGCTAAAAGCCATAGAAAGGTTAAGCAGAATAACAGCAGGGATGTAGGTCACTGTCTCTGCTGGTGTTCAGTCCACAAGTGCAACCACTGAAGTGAGATAACACAACAAGTAGAATCCAATACATCACTTTATGTGAGAGGAGAAAGTGATCTCACACCACTGAAAGACCATGTGCAATCAATGAGTAGTGATAAAGATAAACATGCAGTAAAACACACTTAAAATGTGCACATACACAACATTTTCTCTGTATCACATAATGCACAGTTGATTCACATCTCACACTTATTTTATGGTCTATCTCTAATGTAAGAAATCTGCAGTTCTATGGCAGGGATAAATGGATAGGTGGACGGATGATGGATACTTTATAAATCCTTTGAGAGAAATTATGCTGCAATAGCAGCAAAACAAGTCAATGAAACACAGGACAGTGTAACACATATTACAATAGATACTAAATACTTTGCATGCAGTAAACGCAGCATGCAAAGAAATATACTGTACACTAATGTGTTATTTACATTTCTCATTGTGTGTATGAGATATTATAAACATGTATTATAAATGTGTATTATAAATGTTGATGTAGTTTTGTTTGTGCCATTTCACAATACTACTATAATTATTGTTTACAATAGTCCCATAAATGTCCAAATGTGTTTATTAACAGTATATTCTGATGTAAAGGAAGACTTCCAACATATAGCCTACACAAAAGTGTATGTACATTTATGCTATGTCTGATATGCTAATTATAAATAAAAATAAAAAACCTACGGTTATTTGTGGCTCAAATCTTGAGTTCTTTCAAACAATAGACAATTTAAAAGGCTGTAGGGTTTAAGACGAGATGTTCATAAACTAGTCTCGAAGTTAATATCAAAACGTCAAACAATGTTTTTATATCATACAGATTTAATAAGTTGGGATACAAAACTGCATCGAGTAGACGCTTGTTTTTACCACAATCCTATAACGCACTTACCAGTTGAAGAGCGCAGAAGAACATCAACATGCACCTCCCCGAGCAGCACCCCATCTTCACTATTCTCTCCGATATAAACGTGAACTCAAAATGGTAAATAAAACAGATGCATTTTTGAAGATCCTCAGTATTTACTCGAGGTATATTTCAGTATGCTTCCCTTACAATGGGCTGTGATCATAGCTGTACATAGCGCATAGGGTTAAAAACGGAGTATGAAGCAGTAGGCGGGGGGACAGAGGGTGAGATCGGGGTAAATAAAATGGGGTGGGTCCTTAAATATAATAGCCACCACCTCATGGTGCTTTGTTGAGAGGGAGCGGCAGGTGGAGCACTTGCGGCTGGAAGAGTTGGAAACTTATCAATTTATGCACCTTCATTTTTAATCTGACTACCTTTTACGCGACTGGTTTGTTTTAAATAAGCTACTCAGTTATACAGTATCTTCTTTGCTGCTATAGGCGCTGAAACTTCTCGCTAAAAACATCTTAAACCATCTTAAGCTGGGGTTGGTCTGTTATCTGGTTTGGGCACTATTTAATCTTGCCTCCCAGCTAAACCGGCTGAGCACTTGCTGGCCAGACTGGGAGACCAGCTTAGATCAGGTAAGACCAGGCTGCTTTAAAGGAGGCGGCAGCTAATATTGAAGTTGTACATATACACATTTGTTTTAGCCTACACAGTATTTTCAGAGGCAAATTAAAAAAGTTAGAGATTGTAGAGATTGTTTCCCCTGCTGAAAAAGCGTTGATGGTCACCAGCATAAGGATTGTTCTGCATGCTGGGACCAGCACGAGATGCTGGTTTACTGGTCCCCAGCATGGAAAAGCCGGAGTGAAGCTGGTGAACCAGCAACACCAGCTCAGTTTTGCTTGAGAACAGCTTGACAGTGACCAGCAAGACCAGCACTATACCAGCTCTAGCCAACAAAAACCAGCCTGAACCAACAAGGAATTCATGCTGGATTATGCTGATTAGTTAATAATTACAATGGGGTAAAACTCAGAAAGGTTATGGTTGTCCCAAGCTGCTCACTTCCCTTCAGTGTAAAGGAATGGTAACCACGGCGGTCAGGCATAATTTTCAAGGTGAGATTTCAGTGAGTAATGAATCACATACATTTCAGCCTTTTCCTCACATGATGTCCTTTTAACAAAGTTCGGGAGGCACATGTTCAAATTGCCTATCCAATCAGTATGAGAGGAGGCCTATACATACATATATATATATATATATATATATATATATATATATATTTTATAAATTAGCCGACTCACTCACAGTTTTCCCTCCACCACCCCGACTCCTCACGCTCACCTGGTTACTATATCCTAACCAGAGATGCGTGGGGAGGCCAAATTCTGATCTTGGAGCCCTCCCCTCGGACAGCATGCCAAATACGCATACTTTTTACTGATTATTTGTAAGTGTGAACTCGTGAAATAATTGTTAAATGAGTTCAGAAGACGTATAATGGCACGTCATGTTCTTGATCCACTTTCATTCTATGGAAGAGAGTAGCATTCTGCTTCTGGACCTCTCGCTTTGTGTTCCATGGAAAAATGTCATAAAGGTTTGTAACAACGATGACAGAATTTCATTGTACTCCTTTACTTACCTTAGCAAACACTGAAAAAGACACAACCTCAGACAAACAAACCTCCGAACATCCTATGCACTATATGCAGTTATCTACACACTAAGCTTTGTGTGCATATGTTTGTGTTTATGGACTTTTTAGTCTGTTTTGTTTTTTAGATAAAGTAATTAGGATGTCAGCCCTGAGGTTGCATTTTTCATCATGTGGACGCCCCCTACTTGACTAACCCCTGCAGTGCCCAGCCATGTTCAGCACATATCACCCACCTGAACACAGCTGCCTGCTGCAGTGAGTATGCTTACTGGCACGGTCCGTGGCCCACAGATGGGTGATTAACAGCAGGGTGCAGGGGTTTAGGTTTGTGTGTCTCAGTATGTGCTGATAAACAAATTTACTATCTTTAGAGAGAGAGAGCTGTGTTAGATTGGTGGGTTGAACATGTTTGTGAATCTTTGCTCCGCTTTTGAGCCCATTAAGTCTCTGTGTTTGTGTATAGATTCTTGTTATCTGTAGGCTGTAACATGAAGGTTTGTAGGTTGATTAAATGTTCCTGTCGTGCAAAATAAACTAACATTAAATGAATAATTTCTACAGCAAGGTGGGTCTTTTTCTGAATCAATGGTTCCATGAAGAACTTTTTACTTTAAATTGTTCTTTATAGTGGTAAAGGGTTCTTTAGATCATTAAATGTTCTTCACACTAAGAAAAAATGGTTCTTTTAGGAGTGGTTCACTGAAATGTTCTTTGGGAATGCAGAAATGGTTATTCCATGGTATTGCTGTGAAAACTTCCTTCTGGAACATTTATTTGTATGAGTGTAGTGTTGACTATATTGGTCAAGCTCAAGTTACTCAAGTAAGTTACTGTAAAAATGTGCATTTATTCTATAATTACTTTTACATTGTCATGTATAATAAAAAACGGGTCATATGAAGTACTTTTAAATAGTGAATATGGTAATCATTATATATATATATATATATATATATACACAGTACTTTCTGTACTTTTCAACCACTGGCTGTCATTCCCAAACTGGCCGCGCAGTGGCGCAAAACGCGAGCTCCAAATGCCAATGGAGTGGGCACCGCGCTGTCATATGGTACTGTCGCCGCTGCTCGAGACAGGATTGAGGCTTGAGGAGGCTCTGAGGCTCAACAGAGGCAGCCGTGACGTGGTCTTGATATCACAACCGAACCTCGACTTGGAATAACCCAGCTGTGCGTTTACACCTTTCGCCTTGTGAGCGACGCGGCATGCAGGGGAACAATGGGAATGGTCAGAGGTTGCGCTGAGGACGCCAGATGCCATACCGCACACATGTCCTCCCTAACATACGAATCCAGGCTCAACGCAGGTTATTGATTATGCTTGCGGGATCCGACCGGGAGCCAGACGTTTCAGCAGCAGCAGAGAGAGTGCAGCGAGGTGGATGCTGCGCGGCGACGCGCCCCCTGAATCCCTAAACTGAGTGAGTATCTTCAGCAGCATCTGTATACGGCTCTCATTGGCATGCACTTCTGCCTACGTGCTGACCATACAACGGAACCCTGTATTAAACGCATATCACAATGTATAGCATGATCATTTGCTGCTGGATGTTGGAGGAATACGCGTCCAGTTTACATGATATTAATGACTCGCATCATATAAGTCAGAAGACACGTGTGCAACAGCTTCAGTGTAGCCGCATTACCCTTTGTGATTCGACGCTTAATTAAACGATTTATAAGCAGGTTGTGGCACACTCTCTCCCTCAGCGGAAACCAGCAGTTCAGCACTGCTCGGTATCATATTAATACCGTGAATTATGGAATCAATTAAGAGAGCAGCGACATAGACGCTCATTTATTTGTTTCCCCTCAATTAAAAGGGATTTCGATGGAAACCTCTTGCCGTCTGCTGTGGGAGCTGGCCTCGAGGACGCGCCTGCACTGCGCGTGCATTTCCACTTTGATCTTGTGAGATTATTTCCTGAGTGCATCAGTGATTGGCGGGACAATACCCACGGGAGCAACGAATTACTCGTGCTGAATAAGAGGTCGACCGCTGCGGGTCATAACATATCATGTTTTCGCGCTACATATCACATACGCGAGCCGGGAAAACAATGGTGTTGCATAGTAGCCTATACTGTCATACTTGACATATAGCCTACAGCAGTATTTCAGTTGTAACAGCTCAGGTTTTAAAATTCATATAGGGCAAGTCGAATCAAAATGTATTTTGCTAACCTGTTGTGTCTGAATAAACCGCCGCAGTAAAAGCCGACTGTCTGGGGGAAAAGAAAAAAAAAGGAGTGCAAAAGCCTACTATGATGATTGTGTGATTTGGGCACGAGACGAACTTGAGGCGGCACGCGCACTGGTTTATTGTCGACCGTGTCAGTTAAAATTTAAAATGAAAAAAGTATATAGACTAAACAGAACATCAATGACTTTAAACTAGTCTCTGTTAAGTTCGTGAATTAATATTTTAGGTGAATCGTCGTTTACCCTTACATCCATCTACTGACTCATTTTGTTATCGTCGTTTCTTTTGCGCGTACGAGCCAATAGCATTCGAGAGCAATGTGTGAAGGAGGATATCATTGGTTGAACTTACTGAACGAACACGCCTCCTATACTGACGTAATCTCTTTCGTAGAGGAATATCTTCATGTGAGTCATTCTCGTTCAGATAACTCGTATAATTATTAAACACTCTTTCCGGAATCATTCAGTCATAAATGTGTCTTTATAACTAATTGGTTCAATGATTTACTCCTTAAACAAGAATTCACATAGCCTATTCGAGTGCCACCTACTGGCTTAACGATGTAATTTGCAGAAAGGGCTACAGTACGAATCTGAGTGAATCGTTTTGTTAACGATTCAGAAGAATCGAGTAATTTAAATGAATCAAATCGCCAACGCTAGAGTAGAGGGAAGGCTTGTCGATTCAGAGTGGTGATGTACCTGTCATACATAACAGACAGATGAAGGTTCTGTGTGTGTCATGCATGTGAGTTTGTGAGAGTGGCTGCAATGAATCAGACTGCTGGAGCCCAACTGCTCAGTCATATAAACTTCCTGTTGATTGGTGGAGACTGAAACAGATATGATGGCCCCAACCATGAGCATCAGAGAAAGCAAGCAGAATGTTCTGTACTGTCCGATCAACGAAAGAAAAATCCCACATTAGCTCACGTGATACGGTGTAATGTCTGGAGTCAGGAAGAACGGATTCCTATTTAAGATTGTGTAAAAAAAATTTTGTCTAAAGAGACAAGGAGGCTGCACTTGTTTGGAAACCCTAAGTGTAATATACAGGTGATGCATAGCAAAATTTAATTGACGTTGACTGCAAAATGACATCAGTATTCAGAGTATTTTTAAACCCTCTAGGTGTAAAATAATTTCTCTAAGCTGTGTTTATTGAAGGTGAATGGTGAACTTGGTCATGACAGAGAAACCAGACCAGGTTGGTCAACAAGACCCAACAATCTTTTTTTAATCAAGAACATTGAAGTCTTCTGTTCGAGAAACCTTTTATGTGAATCAAGCGCCTTGTTTTGTCACATCTGAAATGTGTTTCCGCTGTACTCAATTTCCTGAACCTCTTGTTTATCCTGAGGTGGCCTACTAGGTGAACAGAGCCTTCCGATTTTGAGAGAACCGTCAAAGATTTGCTGTAGGTGTGTAACGGTGTGATAAGGCCCCGCAGGCAGACATCCATTAAACTTGAGGCTCTGCTGAAGACACTGTGAACTGCAGAGGAGTTCCTTCTCTCAGCCTTATCATGGAGCAGATGAGTGGTCATAGCTCCTCACAGGAGGAAACATACACACCCTATATCTGTCCTTGAACATACGTGTGTGTGTGTCGGTGGGCATATTTGTGTGTTCGTGTCTGTTTTTTTTTAGACTTGCAATATCTGCCACAAGAGCATTTGAAATTTGATTGCATGAAAATACAGGAAATCCAAATTAATTTGCCCCACCTATAGCTACATATTAAGTCCAGATTTTGTGGGTGAATGTTTGCTGACTTAGTTTGACAGTGAAGGTCATGTGGAAGAGACCCTTTCTGATAAAACCAGAATGATTCACAGCTGCTAGAAAAACTACATGTCCATAATCTTTTAGCGAGAGGTCAGAAGGTCTTTGTCTCCTTCAAACAAAGGTCATAAGGGCAGGAATCTCTTGTGACATTAAAATCTGGTATTTGTAGTCACTGTGTTTTGCTCTGTTTAGTACTGGAGGCTGTTCATGACACCAGTAATTTGTTTACATTGTTTTTTTTTTCATTATACCAATGTACTGAACAGATTTTAAAATGGCAGATGAAATTTAAATGAAAAAATAATTACAATACTGTTATTTTTCAAAGGTCATTAAACGTCCAAATGTTTGCTGGGATTTTGAGTATATTTTAAAATTTAAAACATGGCCTTACCAGCAGTGAACCCCCTCCTCCGCCCAGAACAAAGGTCGTTGTTGGAGTATTTGGGCTGGATGCTCCAGCACGGAGAGGTTTCATGTACAGCTCGTGACTCAGAGAACAGCCAGCCACCATCCCTCTGCACGGAGCGAACAGCAGAACCTGCCGCGAGGCACGAGCCAATGCCGTAGATTAGGGCGGAGCAAAACATCGCCCCTGAGCCTCGACGAATGTCTGACCAGGTGTATGAGCCGGCAACACCGTGCGTCACCATGGGAGTGCCCAACAAATTCGAGGGAATGGATAGGAGCCTCACCCACACTCCCGCCACAGAGGGTGAGCTGCCGCTGAACTGTTTTGTTGGTTTGAAGAGTTTCCCTGGTTCTCCCACCCCTGCTGGTTCTGCCCAGCCCTGAGTCTCCTGTTTCTCCACTGGTTCCGCCCAGCCCAGAGTCTCCTGCACTCCCTATGATCCCTCCCAGGCTCCCTCTCCCACCTCCTCTACAAATTCCAGTCAGTTCCACTGCCCAGTCTCCACTGTCTCCTGTCAGCCCCTTGGTTCCTCCTCCTCTACCACCCCTCTGTGTTGTGGATCCACCTCGGTCCTTAAAGCATCCAGCTCCTCCTGGACGAAGGGATCCCCTAGCTCGGTCTCTAGCCGCTAATCCAGTCACTCCACCTCGGCCCGTCATCCAGACTTCTCCTCCTTGGCTCCTTCCTTCCTACACTACAGCTGGGACCTTACGGCTCCACCGGGCTCCCTCGACCCTCCGGCTCCACCTCGGTCAGACATCACCTCGCCTGCACCATGGACTTGCGAGCCGCTGCTGTGCTCTGTCTCTCCACCCCTACGGCTCCGTCTGTCTCCTCCCACCCTCCGGCTCTACCTTGGCCCTCAGTTTGGTTGTTTTCTCCTGAGTTTCCCTTCGGATTTATCATTAAAGCCTGTTTATTCCTCTGAGTCTCCTGCATTGTGCGATCTATACACCCAATGCATGACTATTATTTTGAAGCTGTTTCTGCTACTTTCTACAAGTGTAATTCTTCTGATTTTCTTAAACAGTAGGATAGATGTACAAACACTCATCATGCTGGTGTTAATTTAGGCTGATAATGGGAAATGATTCCCGGTGTATGTTTGTACCTCTTCCGTTCATAGCACAAGATGCACAGTGTGACATGCAATGTTGTTGTTAACTAAAACTATTAGTGAGTAGATTAGAGTTACAAATGGGTGTTTTGTTTATAGAGAGTGTAGAGAATATAAGTGTTTACAAGAATATAGGTGAAGTTTTAGAGGCTTGCTATACAGGGTGTTCTGATTGGTTGCTAGGGCATCTTTAGATGGTTGCTAAGAGGTTGCATACTGCTCCAAGTCAATAGAGCTTACCCTCAAGTTTGGTCATCATATATGGCTTCTTCAATGTGAGTCAATCAAATATTTTTCATCGTATTTTCATCATTTTCAGCTATTTGTGTTGTAGATGGAAATAGTAGCAGCAGTGCAGCTGTAACTATCAGTTCCACCAGTCATTTATACTTAGTTCTGGAATAAGTTGTAATCTTAGAACAAAGCAGTTATGTAAAGGTTGCGCTGAAGAGTTTGGCTTGAAGGATGTGTTTGTTTTAAACCCAAGACAAGATGACAGAGGACACCCTGTTTTACCGCTTGCTCACAAATAAATCATTTAACATCCCTCATGCTAACATGCTGCTCAGAGGAGACTTAAGGGCTATTCATGCTGAGATTTACAACAAAGCAGCAGGAAGTCATTCATTTTCAATGAGAGTTGATGATTTCTGATGACATGAAAGTCAGCAACAGAAGTTGAGAGGTCGAGTAGGAACCCCTAAAACATGTTTTTGGTTAATATATTTATTTGTCGTCATCATTTTTGTAGTTTAATTTCCACTTATATTGTCTTATACACATTCCCTCATTATTTTTGCTAATGTAGAACAGACAAAAAAAGAAGGAAAAGAGTGAAAAGGGGAAAACTAGAGGGGGAGGAGGCGAGAGAGTCATGTCTCGGGGGTTTGGGAGGACGTGCCAGTTTCTCTCTGACTGAAATCTAGGGCTTCACAGTAATTAAAACATGCCATTCCCCAATCTCTCACTGTTTCTCTTTTTTCTTTCCTGTTCATGAGCTCCTTACAAACAGACACAATCCTTCTCTTTATTTTTTTAGGGAAGTAATTGACTGGAAAGCTGGTGTCTGACATACAGATGGAGACCTGCCATTGTTACGCAATCCAATTTAGTCTTCGTTAAAGCAATGAGATTAATTTCAAATGCATGGTATAGAAATTAAAAACAGGGAACCCAAATAAAAAGTATTAATCATGTGATTGTGACCTGAAGTTACTGAAGTTTGGACATGCTGAGTCTTCATGAAGGACTCTAGGGACCTGTAAGCTGTTGTTGTTTGATATATCTGCAATTGCAGACAATAACCACTAGGGATCAGTAGTTTAAGCATTGGATATGCTAGCATAGTTAGCCCCTGCTGGTAAACTGTCTGGACCAGGAGTGTCCAAACTCACTCCTGAAGGGCCACTGTCCTGCAGAATTTAGCTCCAACTTGCCTCAACCCAACTGCCTGAAAGATTCTAGTATGCCCAATTAAACACTGATTAGCTGGTTCAGATGTGTTTATTGGGACTGGAGCTAAACTCTGCAGGACAGTGGCCCTCCAGGAATAGGATTGGACACCCCTGATCTAGACTCAATAAGCATGTTTCATCAACATATATTTTGTTAATATTTTATTATATATATTTATAGAATATGTTTTACATTAGTCAATATTAGAGATTATTTATTTTTATTTTATATATATATATATATATATATATATATATATATGCTTGAAATAATTTTAAGAAAATAAATAATTTAAACTGTTAAATGTAAAATTTAGCAAATCTAAAAATGAATTTGCTGTTATGCTATTTTAAAGGTTCCTAATTTTGTTTTGGAGGTCTCCTACAATAGATTTACATGCATCCAAGGTAGAAAAAAAACAAAAAAAACACTTGAATTTTCTCATAGTATAGATTGTACGTCACCTCATTACTCAAAGAGTCTGAAAACAGTTCATTCGTAGATTCAGTCTCTCTAAACCCTCCCTTTACGTGAGCCGACTCTGCTCTGATTGGTCAGACGGCCCAGTCTGCTGTGATTGGTCTACCGCTTACAGCGCGTGTTGGAAGCGAAACAATATCTGAATTTCAGCTCCAGAGGCTCCCTCAGCTTTTGATACACAGTAATACGAACAGTAACGATCATTTTTTTCATTTTATTCCAGCGCGAGTCCTTGACCTTTGGAAGTGCATGCAAAGTGGATTCATAGCGCTGAAAATAGCGCCTTCTCCACATGTTGACAACACAAACCAAACTCTTCCAGGCCTCAGCTACAACTACAGTGTTTGAGGGTGGGTAAAAGTAGATGTTGTTTTCAGGCAGCCAATGAAGACCACAAGCTGGCATTACGGAAATTTGTTACATTGTTATGTAACAGGAAGTGAGACTGGATTTGCTCAAGACTGGAGGGCTTGTTTCATTTGTGTTTCAATTTAAATTTTGTGGTGGACTGAAAGTCTCCAATTAAGAGTGAACAGGATGTTTTCGTTTTGCTTGGTCACATTAATCAAATATGAAGTGGTAATAATTTTAAGGGGATTATCCTGGGTATACTAAATAATTGCGCAGTATTAGCTGATTTTGCCAATTACATAGGATTTTGTCTTGCTCTAATGAGTTGGTTTTCAGAAAGGCAAATTAATCAGTCGAAGAATAAAGACAGGGACTGTGTATCAGGGACAGGCCTCTGCTTCTTCCCAAACAGTATCTGTGTAATTACACAGGAAACAAGCTCTTTACTGTTTAATTAGCCCAGCAAAGACAAGATGTAGATTTAGCCACAAACTCCTCACATTTGCCAAGTTCGACTCAGTCCAAAAAGTGTGATGGGATTTCATCTGTTAGTCTTCTCAGTGCTATTTTTGAGAGATGGTTGTATTTGGACTTTGACACAACACATATGTGTGTGCATATATGTATGTGTGTGTGGACTAAAAGAGCCCTAGTTTCATGAACACCATAAGGTCCAGTCCAAACCACAACTTATTCTGGCCAAGAACCGCCCACATAGATGGGAATAGACCAACACATATTGATTATACCACAATAATAGTGCCATCTTAGGTTGAGACTAGAAAAAAATAACAGTTTTTAATTTATGCAGTTATTAAAGGAAATACTCAATGTAGTAAGCCATAAATCACATTGTAATGCTGCTTAATTTCTGTAGAATATGTCAAACAAACCCAAGCATTGTCATCAGAAAGGTCAGAATCTATAATACCTTTGATTGTTTAACACTGTCTAGTCTAGTCATATATGTACATAACAGCATCTGCACCTGTTGACAGTTACAGGGACTATTTTATTCACCCAGCTCACGCTTCTCTGCATGAAACACATCATTATTTTGGGAATGACTTAACAAATCAATAGGACCAACATGTGATTCGGCCATTCGGTGGGGTGAAACACAGTCACATCAAGCTCCATCTGGCCTCAGACTAATAATGTGGTCATGACAGAACAATCACTGATGGAGCGCTCGGTTTCATCACTGTCCTCCTCTCTTTCTTTCTCTCTCCAGAAACACACAGGACAACACACACTAGTAGTAGTTTGCAACATGGAGGATTGTTTTGTAATTGGTTAGTTGTCATTTAGCAGATGCTTAATCACAATTAAAGCTTGTAAGCACCTATAAATCTGAGTTTTTGTCCTAGCTGCAAATATGTTGTGACAGACAGGATATTATAATGAGTGTTTGGTGTCTATATTTGCTGCATCAAGCTGAGATGCCCCGTCCCTTGTCACGTCTCATTGGTCCGAATTCATTGGTTTGAGTCACACATCACACAGCAGTTTCATGTTCAGTGTGGACAGACAAATTGCTTGTCACTGAAAACTTCCTAGGACACAGAGTTATGTGTATATCTGATTCTGAAAGGCATTATGGAGATGATAACTCTCTGGATCCTCAGGTACTCTCATGTGATTGAGAAACCAGAAACCAAGAAAGTCATTAGGCTGCCACTGGAAAATTCTATCATTCCGCTGCAACCTAAATAAGCAGCTCATGTGCAAAATTTTGAGTCACCTTGAATCAAAATCACAGTGGCTTTTATTATAGTCATCAGTGTTTCAATATTCTGAGCGTCTGTTTGTTTTGAGCAAATCAGATGGTGCTAAAAAAAGGCCCTTCTAGAGAAAGAGATTATCATTTCAGTCTTTTTCATTTCTTTAATTTGATTAGGCATTTAGGATATGAGAATAATATCACTGCCAATAAATTAATGAGATTTGAAATATGCCATGGGTGCTCTGGACAGATTTGGAGTGAAACATGCCTTATATTATAATTAAATATTAGCAATATATGTTCCTTGCAAAAAAATGTATTTAGTCAGAATACTTGTGGTTACTTTTGGATGGCCATAATGGAGAAAAAGCTTTTTGTCCAATGAGTGCATATATCTACCAGCAGGGGCTAATGCTCGTCATGTTAATTAGGCAAACCTTGACCCTTTGATCTAACCAACCAAGTTAAGGTGTGGTCACATTGACACACTGATCACAAGTTTCTGTGAAATTTTGTGGGCAAAAGATCCATTATCTTTTGTCAGTGTATGTGTGTGTGCTATTGTTAAAGGGATAGTTCACCCAAAAATGAAATTTCTGTCATCATTTACTCACCCTCAAGTTGTTCCAAACCTGTATGAATTTCTTTGTTCTGCTGAACAAAAATGAAGATATTTGGAAGAATGTCAGTAACAAACAGATCTCGCCCCCCATTTACTACCATAGTAGGAAAAATATATACTATGGAAGTGAATGGGGGGCAAGATCTGTTTGGTTACTAAAACTATTTAAAATAGTTTTGGTAAAATAAAATGTTTGATTATGTAGACAACATCTCATGTTCAAATGAAACCTACTGCACTGACAACGAGGAAACACTTTTGTTTTGTTTAATATTTTAGCATATTCTGTGTGTATCTTTACTGAAATCTCTGTATTACTTGCAGTGCCCAGTCCACTTACTGCTATCATTTACTGCTTCTGTGGTTAGTTGTTGATTTATATATTAGTTTATAGCTCCAGCACCAGGCGTTTGCTCCAGAGCGACAGCAGGTTTTACCTGGTTCCATTTGTCCAAAACTCATTAAGTGCAGATCATGATTGGTTTGTTTTGGTCATATTGAGTAATTTGTTTTTTTGGTGCTGTTGGGTAGACAGAGCTCCATTGGCAATCCTATCGTAATCATCATAGATATCTGGAATGTGAGAGGCTGAATGCATGTCTTAGTCTAGCACAGCAGTTTTTCTTACTTTTGGCTGGCAGCCTTTGACAAACACTCTCTGTTTTCTGTGTATAAACAGGGAGTCAGTGATGGATCCACTCATTAATCTTCAAGCATGTTCTTTCATTGATGCATACTCAAGAGACCCATGTACAGTTTAAAAGGGGTCATAAGGAATTCAGGTGAAACTCAGGGCAAGTATGCTTGCGTACTACACTTGTGACAACCGCATTATAGTAAAAAGTCATTTTTTAGGCTGACAAAGAGCAAGACACAATAAAAGAGACATTTTTTTCTTAGTATTGTCTCCCTCCTTTGTTGTTTCGACACACTGTTGTTTGCTTATGCACAGAGGTATTTTTAGCTCTTATCATGACACACTTCCCTTTCAAAATAATTAAAACTGGGCTAATTCTTTATCTGACAAAATCCACACACTTCAGCACATGCAGGATGCCTGTAAGGTGTGAGTCGGAAATAGCCATAGAAATCCTTGTACTGCCACCAGCAGTACAAGTCTTCACAATGAAAAATAAAGAAGGGATTGTGCGTGCAAACAAAAGGTGACTGAGCGATTCAGGACTCACTCTCCATTCAAAAGTGCTGGCCCATTGAGAAGATTTCTGATGGAATGGAGATTATTGGACAATTGGAGAAGTGTACGCAACGATACAGTCAAGTGTGTAGACTGTATTATACATTTGTCTCACATGGGTTAATTTCAATGCATCAATTCAATGCTTTCCTGAGCAGTCATTTGCGATGTCCCCTACAGAAACAGGAAGAGTTGGAGAAGTGATATATATATATATAGTCATAATAATTATTATATATATATGTATCTCCGCTTCGCATCATGCCTAACGCCCTTCAGCCGTGACTTATTCACGATACAGCACAGCCTCTCGTACCTTATTGCTTTTATAAAACGGTTACCACACAATACAAATATTAAAGCCAGAAATATGTATCAATGCAACTGTCATGAAGTAAACTTTTTCTAAAAGCCTTCCTTCCGCCGGAAAAAATAGTCCCTGACCGTGAACAGCAAAGACTGTCTTTATGAGTGTATCAGTCAGTAGCGAAGACTTTTACATTGAAAAGACTGAATTGTTGTGAACATGGAACAAGACGCAACTGACAAATGCTTTGACTAGCGTTGTTAGCCACGTGAAAACCCCTTAAATGTTAAAAGGTCAAGATGATACATCGGACATTTAAACAGATTTTTTATTATGAACATAGGACTGACCTGAAGGAAAATGCTAAATCTGAATGCAGGTAATAAACTCGCTCACTCTATCTTTTTCTCACAACACTCTTCTACATAAAACAGTAGGCTTCAATGAACAATATCAATTGAGAACATACAGTTTACGTTGCTAAGAGTGGTTGCTAAAGGTGTTGTGTAGTGATACACAGAACCGTTGGGTGAAGCGGTCATAGCCGTGTTTTATTGTGAATAAAACGCAGCTATTGACCAATAAGAATCAAGGACAGGAACTAACCGTTTTATAATATATAATAATGATATATATATAAAGTATATATAAAGTACACACACACACACACACACAATATTACTGTATTTTTGATTATATAAATGCAGCCTTGGTGAGCAGAAGGGACTTCTTTCAAAAACATTTAAAAATTGTAATGTTTCTAAAGTAACACTTTAACCAATATATACAGGGTAAATTCAGGCTGATTGGTACACTTTTTTCAAGTCATCTCAATGGCAAAAAGTATCCCAATCACCCTGAATTCACCCTATATATATTGGTTAAAGTGTTACTTTAGAAATATTACAATTTTTAAATGTTTTTGAAAGAAGTCCCTTCTGCTCAACAAGTCTGCATTTATATAATCAAAAATGAAGTAAAAACAGAAATATTGTAATATACACACACACACACACACACACACACACACACAGTTTGTATATGTAATATCTAAAACATATATATGTATTTCATATTAAAATGCATAATAGTGTATTGCACTACATTTGCGCAAATTCAAACTTGGCACGTTAAGATGTGGCTTGTCAGGTTGGACAATTTTGGCATTCGTATCTACATTCGTTTCTCTCGGACTGCCAGGGGCCTCCAAAACCTCAAGCCATGTGTCCTGACACTGTCAAATAAAGTTTAACACTTGTGCTCCTGGCAAATACAGTGCAAGCTAACCACTTTGGCCCCTGGGACCCATGGCGCATTTAGCAGTAGCTGACCACTTGGACCCCCAGGCACTGCGACACTTTCTGTGTGAGCTTATGAGGGCATGCCACTACTATTTTAATAACTTAATGTTAGTCTACCAAATCAAGTGTTTTTAAAAGCAAGCAGAGCAAGGAGCCTCGCAGGACCATGAGTGTACTGTCATATTCATTAGAGAGCAAAATATAGTATTTTTTAATGACAAAAGTTTCAAACAGAAACCACAACACTGTATCTGTTTAGAAAGGGGCTGAAGTGACATGTAAAAGCTCAGCGTTTCAGCAACTGCGTTTACTGTCACCTCTTTGTTCGCAGCAGCAGACAGGTGAGGTACCTGATGATCGTGAATCTTCGTATGAAAAATGCCCCCCAGTCTGAGGCAAATGACTCCAAACAAACGCTGAGTGACAGTCAGTGGGCAGAAAATGACACACTGTGGGAGAGAAGTGAGAGAGACCTACAGGAGACACACAAAGAGAGAAAGACAAAATAAAAGTACAAGAGTGAGACAGAGAGAGAACAAGAGAAAGTGTGGGGGAGAGTCACTCTGTCATTCATTCACACTCCACAGAATGGCTTCAGGGAAGGAATAAAAGAGTACGGTTCATTTTTGTTATCCCTCTGATGGGTGAAAAAGGCTTGTTTTACAAAGCAAAGGAACTGATTCTAGCACCTCCACTTTTCCCTTTCAGATCTTGTGGACAGTGTTTGAGAGTGTGTGTGCATATGTGTGTGCGTGTGTGAGGGCGCGCGTGAAAGTGTGTGTGTTAGCACTTCCACATGGCCTCCATGCAGGACGGGGTGAACTTCTCTGCTCATCCCTACGGCAAAGTACTGCTGCTGGGGGCCATCGCCGCCGCCTCAGCCTTCGTTGTCACCATTCTCATCGTTGTGCTATGTGTGGGCTGCCAGAGGTGAGTTTTACACATAAACACATTTGCTCATATATAAAATGCTCTGATTTTTTGTCCTCTTTGGTTGTTTAGATTAATATTCAGGGGTACTTGCTTGTTTAAACCCCTAGTATAGTGCATAACTCATCCTGCTTTTGGGTTGCATACATAATAGCTCAAATCATGCAGCTCACTGAGTAGAGGGTTAAAAAAAAACAGTGAAAATCTTCCTTATAGACTTCCACTGCAGGAAGGACACCATATATTGTGACCAGATTTTTATAGAGACATGGGCTAGAACACAACAGAAAGCATCTCGAAACATCCTAGCAACAACCCAGAAATCACATAGCAACATGCTAACAACAACTCAGAACAATGTAGCAATCGCATAGCGACTCCCTGGCAACTCCCTCAGAGAACCACCTAGATGTTATTGATAGCTTGTCTATTTTTTCACCGTTTCGGTTCGGTAAGATTTTTAAAAATGTTTTTTTAATTTAATCACAGTTTTAAATAACAGATTATTTTCATCATACTAAGAGAAACAACATGAAGTTTAGTCTTTGATTTAGTGACACATAGACAAAGAACATCTGACTGTACATGAATCATTACATATCAGATCAGGCATTAGAATTAACACAGTTACTTACATGTTGTTGCATTACTGTCGAGTCCACATCGACATTACTGTTGAGTCTGTTTGCAAAGCCTGCGCCGAAATGCGATTGATTTACTAAAGAATCCACAGTGAAATGTACCGAATACAAATAAATAATGCTCAACTGAGACATTCCCATTTTTTAAATAAATAACCATATTCCATATTGCACTCAATTTTTTAGAGTGTACTTTAATACATTATTTATGAATAAGCAGAGATTTTGACCAACATGTTTACACCAAACTAGTATTCTCATACTTGCTTATAACAGTGTGCTTTGTACTGTAAATCTTCATAACATCAATATCACAGAATATGCTCTTTTAATATGAAGACACTCTCGCTGTGTGTGTGTTCCAGGATGAAAGCCAGAGATCACCTGTCTTCGCTCATCACTGTCACTAAGGTCTTTAATAGAACTTATTCAAAAATGGCATTGAAGTTCACCCACGCCTCTTTCATGCTCACTGTGTAATGGTGGGGATGTCATTTTGACATGGCAGTGATGTTTAAACAGGAAGTGCCTGTTTTTTTTTTTTTTTTATAACTTTTCCATCTCTGTCTCTTGTTCCATCGATGATAGCACAGAGCACACTGCGTGAATGCTAATGTCTCATTTTGTCAAAGCACATGATGCATCTGGTAGTGGGAGGACAAAGAAAAAGAATTAGGGGAATGAGAGATGGAGGAAAAGAAGTGAGAGAGACAAAGACAAGGGTCGAAGGAAATACAGATGAGAAATACATTAAGATCCTTTGGGAAAAAAAAGAAATAAAAAAAAAAAAAATAGAAAAAATGTATATGGTGTATACGGTGAACTGTCCCTTTAAAGAGCACAAGGCAAAATTGAAGCTTATGTGATCACTTTTCCTCACTAACCTTCTGCATAATTCATATCATAAAGTAGTCAGAATAATATATGGGTTTAAAAATCTGTAGTTGTATAATAAATCTATATATTTATTCCAAAAAGTTTTCGAGAAGGGTAAATGTTCTTGCGTGATATTACACTAATGTTTTTTATTCTGTTATGTCTTAAAAACAAATATCAGTGATTCACTGTAAACTCAGTAATAGCTTTAGTACTTCACAAAATCCATTTTGTATCTATTTCTCCTGCTGTTCTTCTTCTGAGGGTAGATTCCTGATACCTACACTCTTCCTGTAATCTTATCAAAGCAATGCTTGGCAATCAGAAGGGAACGACTGACATGTTTTTTCCAAGAATAAACAGATGTCTGGTCAAATTTGGCGGAACATTCCGGGCAATGGGTCTGGATCGGGGCTCTGTGTATGAGTGAGAAGGGAAAGTTTAGATTCTAGAGTCACTGAAAGACATGAATGTTTGTTTACATCTTGTATGTTCATGAAGAAATTAATCCTCAGCATCTATTTAACTATTGTAGTGATGTTTTGAATTGTTATATGTTGATTATTTGATTGATTTTCTTTGTGGCCAAGTTTTGGCCTGAACACCGTCGCTATGCAGTTACTCAGCCTGTTAATTATCCAGCGAAAGCCTTCTGTTGTTTCAAATGCCAATCTGGACTCATTTTGAGGACAGTTCATCTTGAATACACTTGCACAGTTACTTCTGATCAAATGACTTCACTCAAACAATTTATGAAAAACAACTGCCTTGAATCCTTTGAGTAGGCTAATTGAATTGAAATGCGCATTTTCTTCCTGCACAAGATAAACAGTTGGAGCTACTAAAGTAAATTGAATCAGGGGGCTCAAATGAGTCAGCGCATTCCGTCTCCATAAATCAATGGATAAATGAAGCATTTGAAGTTTGAACCTAACATTCTAAAATGTTTGATTTGGGAACTGATTGTGTCCTGCAGAAAGGGGAAGACGCACAATGGCCCTGGAGAGGAGAGGAAGCACAGGCTCATGGACATGGTGAGCCTTTCTAAGTCTCTTCTGGGTCTTGTTCACTAATAATTGCACACAAATAATATTGTGAAACATCATTACAATTTATAATTACTGTTTTCTATTTCATTATATTTTAAAATGTAATTTCAGCAGTAATCGCTCCAGAATTCCATGTCACATGATCCTTCAGAAATCTCTAATATGCTGATTTGGTGCTCAAGAAACAGTTGCTGCTTAATATTTTTGTGAAAACTGTGATTACATTTTTCTTCAGGATTCTTTGAATAGAATTTAAAGTTCAAAAGAACAGCATTTATTTGAAATATAAGTATTTTGTAACATTATAAATGTCTTTACTTTCACTTTGGATCAATTTAATGTGTCCTTGCTAAATAAAAGTATTAATTTCTTTCAAAAGAGAAAATCTTACTAACCCCAAACTTAAGTGCAACCTCACTGATGAATCAGGACTTCTGTGTGAAAACATTTGCAGACTGGTTTTTATGCACAATTACATGTGTATGCATGGCTAGTGAATGAAACTCATTCTCCTTCCTTCCAATCAATTCCTTCTTTTCGACGTGTTTTCTAAGGAACCCAGGTCTGGGCTCAGTTCCATGTCAGTTCAAGCAGTTCATGGTTTTGTTTCAGGATTTAAATTCTTCCCTCAAACTAGTTTTCAAGTAACAAATTGAAGGCTCCTCCTGAATTTAATTAATCTTCTTAATCGGCTCAGTGGAAATAGATCTGACCTAAACTTTGAATGGATCTCTTAAGCTTTGAATCTAAAACAAAAGGATTTGGGCCATTTCACTATTTTAGCACCCCACACAGTAAGACACCCTAGCGTAGATGTATTTATTGCCATGTACTAGCTTGACCCAGCGATATACCTGACGTAGGATGAATAGGAAAACTGACAATTTTGTATTGTTATTCTGTGTTTTATTTTTATTACTGCATTTTATCTGTGCATCTGTTTTCAGAGTATACTGCGGCAGTCCAAGCTGCGCTCCATCAGTAAGTCAGACACCAAGCTTCATGAGATGAACAGACTCAACTGCAATGGCAAGAGTATGTACTGTAAAATCACATCTCTTAAAGCTTGATAGACTCTAGTTCTTCACACATACCTGCAGTTCGGGGGGAAGGTCTGAGCATGGTACCAACTACATTCCAGGAGTTTCCATGAGGCTATTTTAGTAGATGTAATTTACCCTATAGTGATTGGCATGTGTCTGCTGCCCTTTGCCTCTGCAGTTTCGAGCAAATCTTTTTATTGTCTCTTTGAAAAAACAATGGTTTTGCTTCTCAGATTGTAAGCTCTCGATTTCAGCTAATATCATGCTGCTTTCTGTAGAATCTTCTAAGAAGAACCGTCCCGCCAGCATGGATCTGCTCCTACTCCCTAGCCGTCGCTCAAACTCCGACCTGCGTTCTCAGGGCCGCCAGCTGCCTCAGATCCCTTCTGGCGAGGATGGAGAACACACGTACGCTGAGGTGGGCCGCCGCTCCTCTCCCACACGTGGTTCTGAGGATTCCCGCTATGGCGTCGGAGGTCGAGCTGGGGAGACGGACACACCCGCCCCACCGGCGGTCCCTGCTAATACCCCAGCTCCACCTGATCCTGACGGGGACTGCTTGGAAGGTGGGATTCCAGAGCCAGAGACCCTCCCCCAAGTAGTAAACACGCCCCCTCAACCGCAGGAGACAGTGGAGTACGCCTGCATAAGAAAGGTTCGGAGAGTGGACAAAGCCGCCCAGAAGAGGGACAATGGTACGGAGACCGAGGAGGGGCTTGGACAACAACGACACAGCAGTGGGGACATTCGGCATGCCCCACCCACTCACCCAGCCCCACCTCCAACGCACCCACACAGTCAGAAGATTCCTCGAAAAAACGTGGAGGCCTTCAACCTACCGTCCTTCCCTAAGGTATGTATCTATCTGTCAATGTGTCTGTCTATCTCTCTAGACCTATCTATCTATGGCCCTGTTTACACTTGGCATTTAAGGGTTAGTTCACCCAAAAATGAAAATTATGTCGTTAACTACTCACCCTCATGCCGTTCCACACCTGTAAGACCTTCGTTCATCTTCGGAACACAAATTAAGATATTTTTGATAAAATCCGTTGGATCAGTGAGACCTGCATTGCCAGCAAGATCATTTCCTTTTTCAGTGCCCAGAAAGCTACTAAAGACATATTTAAAACAGTGGTTCAACCTTAATATTAAAAAGCGTCGAGAATACTTTTTGTGTGCCAAAAATAATAAAATAGTGACTTTATTCCACAATATCTAGTGATGGGCGATTTCAAAACACTGCTTCATGAAGCTTCAAAGCTTTACGAATCATTTGTTTGGAATCAGTGGTTCAGAGTGCCAAAAATCCCATGATTTCAGTAAATGAGGTTTCATTACGTCATGAGTGTTTTGAAACTTCAATAGTTCACGTGACTTTGGCAGTTTGATTCTAACTCCGAACCACTGATTCGAAACAAATGATTCGTAAAGTTGCCCATCACTAGATATTGTGGAACAAAGTCGCTATTTTGTTATTTTTGGCGCACAAAAAGTATTCTAGTCACTTTATAATATTAAGGTTGAAGCACTGTAGTCACATGAACTGTTTTAAATATGTTTTTAATAGCTTTCTGGGCACTGAAAAAGGGAGTGTTGTTGCTGACGATGCAGGCCTCACTGAGCCATCAGATTTTATCAGAAATATCTTAATTTGTGTTCCAAAGATGAACAAAGGTCTTACGGGTGTGGAACGACATGAGGGTGAGTAATTAATGGCAGAATTTTCATTTTTGGGTGAACTAACCCTTTAAGATGTTTTGGTCGATCAGATCACAGATGGACAATGCTAAATACAGGTGTAAACGGGGTCTAAAACGTTTTGAGCTTGTCCACTTTCGACCACTTCCAGAGGTAGTCGAAAACGCATTCGGCCGGATTGTTTTCGTAGTGGAAACGCTCATGTGGTTGAATGCGTTCAAACAACCACAAAAGACCGCCTACTCTCCACCTACTGACCTAATGTGTAAACATTATGGAAAGTTCGCTATTCAAATGGGATTTAAACTTTGTCGGCTAAAGACCCAAGTTTGGTTTGAAGACGAAAAACGTACCAAGCACAACGTTCTCTCATACATTCCTGATTTCTAATAAACACTAACAGCATTCGGCTGTCAGAGCAGAAACGAAAGCAGATGCTGTCCATAAGTTTTGCCATCATCTCTGGGTGCGTTCATATGTAAATTGCGACAAGTTTAAAAAAAAAAAAAGTGTTTTTTTTTTCTCATTAGATCACAAAATCTGAAAAACCCATACATTTACCTGCCACCCCTCAAAGAAATCAGGACAGAAGTGGTTGAAAGTGGACGAAAGAGACGGATTAAAATACCACGTGTCTCCCTCATCCACTTGTGATTTGACCAACCAAAATGCAATACCAGGTGTAAACAGGGCCTGTGTAAGACCTATAAAGCTTCAAACTTCAATGCTTTATAAACTTTTATCAAAACCTTCAAACGCTTTGTAAAGCTAACATTCAAATCTTTTCAAACATTTATTTTCTAGTTAAAAATAGCCCAATCAATTTCTCTGAATTTTGATTTATTTTAATTTTTTTTAGATTCAAATTCAAATGGCAATTCTGCATCCTGTTTGCTACCTCAAATGAAATTCAAGAACTGAATAAGAATTTAAAGGATATTCTCAATTCCATTCTGAATGGTGCACAACCCTATATCTACATTTATGCATTTGACAGACGCTTTTATCCAAAGTGACTTACACTTTATGAGCAATTCATGCATTTCCTGGGAATCAAACCCACAACAACGATGTTGCTAGCATCATGCTCTACTGCTTAAGCTTCAGGCTATAACCCTCATATATAGCAGTGAACAAGAACAATGCACTTAATTACTACCAATGCTTAAATGCTATAAATGAATTAAGCCAATCAGTTAGGTCAATATATCACTTCTACACATACATTCAGCATTTAATTCACTAGTCATACAAAACTGCAACAGAATTTCGCTGAGACTATAAATGCAATGAACTACTGCAGTATATTAAAACATTGTTGCTGATGGAAACTGTTTGTCCTTTCATGACTACTAAAAGCCTTTGCCTCACTGTAATTTCTAATTGCGCTTTAAATTGTCTTAAAATGGAATATATTATAAATAGAAGCATGCTGGGAATGGCTTCCTCTATTTTTGTGTGCCTCAGCACTAGTGTGGACTTGCAACTAAAGTGGGTCTGCAATTAAGTACACTGCAAGTGTACTTCATTATTTCCTCTCTGAGAAAACTGTCCAAATCAATGATACTTGCGAGCATTGTGGTCCATTCACAGCATTCGGGGTGTTGCACGCTCACAGGTACTTAACTATGAGGATGATGCAACCAGCGGAAACGCGGAGTGAAACCTCTCAATCACTGAAACCCAGGCAAACAGCCAGACCCATAAAATGGGCCAGTTCTAATGGGAGACAAAGTGAATTGCAATGTTGAACGAAAGAAGCTACAACAACATGCTAATCCCTGCCTTAAAAATGGCTCTGTGACACACCCCATTGCCCACCTTCCGTTTCTCCTGCATAACAATGAGGAGAAAGTGCACAGCAAGCATCAGCCTGTTCCCTTACAGCCCGAGTACAGGAAACACATTAAGCTCAATATCATTAGATGCAGAAGATGGTTAGACATGAGGGCCAGCATTAAGAGGGGGGATTGTAGCCTGATTATGCTACATAGGCTTATTTTCAGGTAGAGGAGTTTTGAATTGACTCCTCAACTGACCTTTGTAAAGTCTTTGTGGATTTCTCACATCCAGCTGGATGACTGTACGACTCTGAAACCATTTTAAAGGGTTTTATCTTCTTGGGTTTCTTAATTCTAATTAATTTGAACTGTCACCTGCAACGGCTGAAATATATCCACAAAAATAGGAGTAATTTGACCACAAGTGAAAATTCTGTCATCATTTACTCACCCTCATGTCACTCCCAACCCGTATTACTTTATTTTTTCCCCTCTATGGAGCACACAATTTTTGAACAGTATCCTGGCAACTCTTTTTCATATATTGGAAATAAATGAGTGAAATAGTTGATTTGTTCACAAAGTGGACTTATACAGTTCTTGAGTTCAACTTACTAACTTGATTCTGTGACTAATGACTTAAAATTTAATCTGTGTCTCATACAAAGACATTAAAAAGATTTAATATTGCACACAAGTTGTATGGACTCTTTTTAAATGGTATTTTTGTGCTTTTGCACCTTTTGAAGCTCCCGTTTTGAAAGCTCCTTTAGTGTTCCATAGAAGAAATAAAGTCGTAGTGATTTGAAACAACATAAGGATGAGTAAATGATGACAGAATTCATTTTTGGGTGAACTATTCCTTTAAAACCACTGGTTTTAAACCTGTGAATTGTGCTTGGAGGTCATTGTTGATGTAGTATGATAACATGATGCTATTTCATGATGCTGTTCTGCTGAGTTCGACTCTCCAGTGTATGTTGTTTGAGATGGCTCCTTAAACTGTAATATAATATTTATTCTAGTCAATTGTTTAATACTTTTAGGAGGCAGTGTTTATGGGAAATGGAGAGCAGTACATATGGAAACCTCCAGAAGACGATGACATCATCTTCCAGCACAAGCAGATGGGTATCCTAAGCTCTCATGCGGGAGAGAATATGGCAGCATCTGCAGCAGGGGTGAGTGTGCATATAGTTTTTCACAAAGTCCTGAGACACATCCTCTACTTCTCATTCTGTGCAGTCAAAAAGTCTTGTAGGGTATTACACATTGTCTGTGGATGACTCCAGAGCACTTCCTTCCTAAACACTGTTTCAGAGTTAACCAGAAGCAGCTGTAAAATTTGTATTCTCAAAAGGCCAGATTGTTTTTGTTGCAAATCAGACAGCAGGAACTGGAAAAACAAACATTTGGAGTAAAAGATATATACACAGATTTTCCACTCACGAATACATTTCAGATGATTCGTCTCTCTATTATCATGTAGATCACAGAGATGTATTCGAAAGTCTGCAAACCGGGTAAAAAGAAGCGAGGCGTGCCCGGCTCGCCAACCGCTGCGAGGGACATCAGCGGCTTTAGGACCTTGGCTCGGGGTGATCGCGGTGAGCGTGACGGGGGTTTCAGCGTGGTAGTCAAACCCCAAACGTGGGCACCGCAGGAGGGCAAAGGCTCAAGAGCGCCACCTGGCTGCATGGAGGACCACTGCTATGAAGCCATCAGCACTGAGGAAACAGACCTGGCTTACGAGACCATGGAGGGTGGGGGAGGCTGGAGGCGCGACAGGCCTCCGCCCAATGCGAGCGCCACCTTGCGACCCAAGCGTAAGCGGCCCCAGCAGCCCTTGCAACAACCACCCCCACCTCCTCCACCCCCCCAGCAGACCCCCAAACTGCAGCATCTCCCAGCCAAAGCAATGCTGATGCCCGGGGAGAGCCTGTACGAGAGCATCCCTGACCTGAAGCAGGGCTCGGCCACCTCCAGCACAACCACCATCTTTACTTTTAATGACGGTATGGAGATGTATGTCACTGGCCTGTAGGGGGCACTCTGGGGAAGGGAACTTTCCTCTCTGGGGCTTGAATTTTGAATTGGGACACGTGTGCGTGTCATAACCCAATGGGATGCGCGCATTGTGCCACTGCTATATATTTTACATGGGTTCCAAGTATTAGTTGAGCATTGATTAAGTTTTGTAAGTCTAGTTAAAGGTCAGTATTCTCGCAGCACAAAACGATAGAATGCTTACGTGAAAATCCAGACGAAATTATTTTAATTAGTCACATGCCTTATCACGAGGAAGAAAAATAGTCACCAGCCATGACATATTACCACAGACACAACATATCTCACCCAACAGTAGCATTCCTGTAGAGGGAATTCTTGTTTTTTTGCCATTAAATGCTGTATTTTCCAACGAAGTGACCATCGGAATTGCGGGTCAAACTTGTATTTGATGCCTAGAAAATCCCAAAGGAGAAAAAATGAGCACAAGTCAATTATAAAAGCAACTTGTTAAAAAGCACAGTTTAACTGTGTTCCGTGGCCCTCTGAGGGAAAAAAAAGTGATTAGAAGCCCCAAGCAAAGCTCTGTCCCCTGTTTCAAAAATGAATATACAGAAAGTGAACTTTATCAGAGAGCCAATCTAAAACTATTGCCAAGCAAAATATCATATATTGACAAAAAGCCTTTATTTAATCTGTTCATAGAAGAATTGATCCTATTTTAAAATAGCTAAAAGCTATCTATCTATTATCTAAAAGCTTTAGGAAACACATGGCCCTATTTTTGTAATGTCAAAGCCTCTATTTCTGTAAAAAATTAATCACATAATTTTAGAACTAAAATAAAGATTCTAATTCGATCCTGTACGTCAAGAAAGTATTTTCTTATAAGCACAAATATTCCATGCTCAGCATGTCATCTGTCGGAGACAGTCCCCTTATAAAATTGAAGAGTACATTTAAAATCTGAGAGTACATATTAAAAATTAATAGATGGTAAATTGCAGTTGTCAATAAAGCAAGATCAAAGCAAGAGGGAATTAGCAAAAGCTCAGGGACAGTGAACAAAAATATTAAATAATTGCACACAAAACGTTACAACATATCTGACAGGAGACCCCCGATGTCTTTTCATGTTATTTTTTGTTTTGGTCATACATCAATTCAAACTGTCACATAAGTCACCATAGCACTTCAATGCGGTAGAGTAAGTGTTTTTCTTTGTCAATACTGTTTATGCACTTTGCCTGATTAAAAAGATGCATGCTTTCAAGAAAAAAAACACCCTTGTAAAGGGATAAAAAAAAGAAAAGAAAGTAAAGTGAAACTAGCACTGTCCTGTGGTATCAGAGAATGGTTTATTTCTTGCTGTTGTTGGTGGATTGTTTGATTTATATGCCTTTTTCTTCATCTGAGAAAGAGCACAAAGTGAATCGCTTCAGGACTGGGGAGACCAATGACGACCCGAGGAGGACTCTCTAAATAAAAAACTGGACAGTTAGGAATATAAAACATAATTGGTCAGAAGAAATGTATCATAGACAATCCCTTTCCCCCCATCATTTCAGAAGCAGTCAGGATGTCCACGTATGTCCAGATAAGATTGAATGGAATCGCATACATTAGATTCTTGCAAAAATCTCCTGTTGTTATATGGAAATAATGGGAGATTAAAAAAAGTTACAATGACAAAGCGATTTAAAATTAGTGTATGTCGCCCCGTAAGGCTATGGGAGGGGGGTTGGGGTTTTATGGCCAGACAGTGACAAGCTTCACCAGTGGACAATGTTAAACTTTCTGTGATCTGTGGACTACAGCCGCTCTCTCAGTGTCTTTGAATCTGATGCTAATGTGATCTGGATTAAATTATCCCAAATAGCTGGAGCACTCAGAAAGGGGCTCAGGTCAACCAAATATAATCAAACCGCTTGTCTATGCCCTCGTTGCTATCAAATGTTGGTGCAATGTTGTAAATATGTTACAAGCAGAAGAAATGCAGAAAGGGGGAGGGAATTTGCTCTTGGTGTTCCTGAAAGTATTTGTTTCTTTCCGGTTGTCCTTTTGGAATGATTTTTCTCTGGTGAAAAATTATCTCAGCAGTATCTCTGTGAGTTTTGATTATGTGCTTTGGGATTTTTTGTTTTCCACATCATTTTAGCTATATTGTGTATCTCAAAGACCAGTTGAGTTTAGTGTGGCAGCTAATGTTGTGCGTTTGCTTATCAAACAACAGGGTGGTGTGTATTAAAGCTGTGTAATTAAGTACTAATGTGCAAAAGATTGTAATGTTTTTATATCAAAATGACTATTCATAAAAATGTCGGGTCAAGTTTATACTTTTTTAAATAAAGTAGCACTTCAAAAAAAACCACAAAGCATATAGCATTTACATAGTGTTTTCTCGCAATAAGTCATCTATTCATTCTTGAAAGAGACATTAAGTAAGTGCTGAGACACTTAATTGGTAAACATTTGTAGTGCTAACTATAGTTATTTGATGCTTATAAGTGTGCACACATAGCTCCACGTTGGTGGAGTCACAAACACATGCACAAGATTTTGTAATGGATGTTTCGCAAATGTTTTTCATGGGTGCAGTATCCACATCTGAACACATTCGTCGCAGAAAATGGCATAAAACATGGGAAAGGGTGGAATACACATATTTATTTGCAAGTACCAAAGTTAAGGAAGGCATATGGACCTGCGAAGTTGAGGAACATGATGTAAAATGTCATTGCATAATGAAAAAAAAACATGAAATCCTATATGATAGTTCATATTAAGATGCATTAAAGGGTTAGTTGACTCAAAAATGAAAATTCTGTCATTAATTACTAACCCTTGTCGTTTCAAACCTGCAAAAGCTTCGTTCATCTTCAGAACACAAATTAAGATATTTTTGATGAAATCCGAGAGCTTTCTGACCTCCCTATACACATCAACGTCATAAAGGCCCAGAAAGGTAGTAAAGACACCGTTAAAATAGTCCATGTGACTACAGTGGTTCAACCTTAATGTTATGAAGTGACGAGAATACTTTTCATGCGCAAAAACAGAACAAAAATAATGACTTTATTCAGCAATTTCTTCTCTGTTAGTCTCTTATGCTGTTGACGTTGTAAACACAATGTAGCTGTGTATAAGGAGGTCAGAAAGCTCTCGGGTTTCATCAGAAATACCTTAATTTGTGTTCCGAAGATGAACGAAGGTCTTACGGGTTTGGAATGACAGAAATTTCATTTTTGGGTGAACTAACCCTTTAAAAACTCATTTGAATCATGTGTTTTGCTTGTTCAGAGTAAAAATAAATAGATTTAAGTCGGATTTAAGTCATTTAAAAAGAGCTAGGGATTTTAACAGCAATAAAAACCTTGAAGACATTAATGAGCAAAAGTCCTGCTCGTCCAACTTACAGACTTACAAAAGAACCAGATGTGCGCCTGTATTAGATTTGCATTCTGTGATGTCTGTAGGCATCAATGCTAAAGGGTTCAGCAAATATTCCAGAGGACATTTCTTATTCTAAATCTGGATGTGATTAGACTCTGATTAAACTGGCTTTGATTAGTTTATACACTCAGGTAGATGAGGAATTGCATTAGAGTTCTTTGTTTACCCTAATTAGCCATTGAAGCTGCAGTCACATCAGCCTTTCACTGTGGTACATGCTGTTCCTATGACAACTGCCTCACTGTCATGGTATGGTATTTAAGAATTCCTCTCCATTGAGAGAAAATCTCATCGCATTTCACAGTAAGATTACATTACAAACAGATGGAGGAGGTCACAGGGATTTTTTTTCTCTTTTATTTCATTCAAATCCTCTACTAGACCATATGAACTTGTGTTTGTAAAAGTGTAACCTGTGTCCATGCGTGTGTTTATGTGTCACAAGCTTGCATCTATCTGACTTGCTCTGGAAAAAAAAATAGGTCATCCTTAAAACAAAAAGGGTGCAGTCAACATAGCAACTGTCTGCTGTTTTTTTATTGGCTGACTTGTTTCCATAGTAACAGGTTAACCTTGAGGCTGCAGTCGCAGACCAGTTTGTTGTCTAGGCAAATCCAGCATGTATGAGGAGCTCTGCTAAGTCAAGATGTCACCCACATTTTAGAGCTACGGCGACACTGGAGAAAGGGCCTGGCTCAGAAGCCTAGAAAATATTTTTGCATTTTGTAGCAACCATGTGTGGGTACAACACAGTCATTTAGGTTTCTATACAATGTCAGCACTGTACGGTGCCTTTAATAGGTATCCACCTCCTTTGAATTATTCTGCATACTATTAAATATTTTTGAGGTTCTCTTCTCATACTAACATAACATGTACTGTACTGCCATTTCAAAATGGGGAAAAAGTGAAATTTCAAAATTTTAATGTTTCCAAACTTTTTTTGTCTTATGTACCCCCACAGCCTGTATTGTACTTCTTTAACATCATATGAGAAAAGGGCATTTTCGTTCTAAATATTATGCTAGATTTATAAACGTGTGTGTGTGTAAGGATTAATTGACGAAGTGCTGTTGAATTATTGAAAATTAATGCACACCGGAGATGGTATGCAGCCACAACACCAATTAATTCAACACCTCGAGACATGGGCTGCATCCGAAAACGCATACTCTCGAGTAGGTACTTATTTTAAGTAATTACTTTACAACCACTAGAAAAGTATGTTCTATAAAGTATGAATGTGTGTAGTATGAATATAATCTGGATGTACTACATTCGCCATGTTGTCATTATCATGTGACCTACCAGTGTCGGTTGTGTCGCTTCACTGTCATGTCATCCGTGTACTTTTTGCCTATACTCTTTTATGAGTATTGTGAATTCAGACATACTTATTTTGTCACATACTGTTTTTTGACCTATTATACAGTACGGAAGAATGCAATTTCGGATGCAACCATTGTTTAGATGTTTTATTTCAAGACATTTGTCAGTTTTTTTCCTTTTAAACACTCGTGAGTAGTCTAGAACAATTTTCACGCAATTTTATTGCAATCCTGAGTTGCTAATTCCAGAACATTTTATAGAGGTTTGAGCCATATTTATGAGAGATAAAGTGTTTGTGAATTATACGCCAAGCTGTAAGTTTAACTGCTTCAAAAAAACATTATGACATTATTACCTTGCTACTAAGTAATGTCATGTAGTTGCTAGAAATTTTGTCAAAAAAGTCGACCGCAGGACATTGTTGTATTTTGTATTTTGTGCAGATATGTTTCCGGTAAATAAAGTTGCTGATTTTTTGCCCTAAATGCATTTTTAAAAAATGTAGCTCCCATCGAGTCAAATAGGTCATATCTGTGAAGTGCTGAAGAGATTGATGTTGTCTGGTTAATTTCAGCCAAAGATATCTGCTGGATTCTTTAGACAAATGCCCTTTTTTTTTTTTACGTTACCTAATTTGGTAAAATCTGATCTTAGAAAAGACATGTTAATGCAAGTTTCTTTCATTTTGCTGTCTTTTAAAGCCTTCTATTCCTTTTTCCTACCAATGTACAACTTCATCTTCAAGTTCTCTCTTATGGTCTTATTTCTATACCTGCACTTGGCTGTTCATTATTCCATCTCAATAGAGCTCTTCTTCAGTTCCTCTCAATGAAGAGCACTTCACCTTCACCCAGAGCTATTAAACGTAGGGTAGGCAATGTTTTTCAGAAACGCTTTTTGTTAAACTGGTTGAAACTCTCTTCACATCCTGATAGCAATCAATAATAGAAGTGGTCTAAATATTAAAAATATGTACATATATCTTTCGTGGAAGTCTCAGGACCAGGCAATGTTTGTCCAATCATTGCTTTTGGTCCTAATGCAATAATAGGATATCCTACTTGCCTGTATTTGCATACCTCCACGCACCCTGCTCACGCAGACATCAGCGTGTTCCATCTATTCTATGAGGCTGGAGTTGTAAACACAGTCACCGAGTGCCGCAACAAACAGTAGCCACCACTTACAGTTCCTCCTGAACCAAAAAAATGAGCTTACGCTGCGTTTACGTCATAACTACTATAATTAGAGATGGCAACCCGTGACGTTCTACTCTGAGAGGTTCACGTCCTCAGACTCGGAATTTTGCGTTTCTATATCAACACTATCAACGCATGAATTTGCAGCAGTCAGGTGGTACAAGTAAGAGCTCTTTAAGTTGTTTACATTCATTATTATTGTAATGTTATGTGCTTAGAAACATGAGGTAATTTAACGCCGTCTCGTGACGCTTTGCAAACTCTGCTCTGGCTGTGTGCATTCATGTCTATTGTAGGAGGCGTGACTTGGGAGAGCGCTCTGAAGGGAGGGTGGGATCTTATGCTTTCAAAGCTAGCTTGCTATTGCTAGCCTCTCCAAAATTTCCTACCCTACCTTTAATAGGTTTTTGAGCCGAGTAAGTGTGCTGTTATTTACTCTCAAGGCTTCTAGTTCCACAACAAAAACACCTTGAGCTTAATATTGTCACTATTCTGTTTAGTTACTAGTGTCATTGTTAGGTCACTGTCTTCTTCTGGGCTTTTATTAAGATTGTAGACACAGTTTGGTTTGATTGTCTCTAAATTCTTGAGTGAACAACATATTTTTCTTAAAAGCATTTTAGTTTCATAGTTGGGGTTTGAATGTCCTTACTGAACCTGCAAAAGCACAATGAGACAGGAGTGAAGTACTGCCCCCTGGTGTTATGGCTGCAGTAGCACATGTTCAAAAAAAAAAATTAATACATTTGGGGAGAAAAAACAGCTCTAATCTGCTCCCAGAAAACTCCCTCCTAGCTGTCTGAAGAATGATGAAATAGAAGTCTCACTAGAAATTGTAAAATTGAAGAAATTGAAGGTTTGAAGAAAATATATAATGCGTTTAAAAGACTGACGCATTATCAAGTGTTTGAAAAAATGTATTTTATGTTAAATGTGTAAAACCAATAAACAGCCAAATGGGTCCAGCCATTCTTATATTTGTACATTTACACAATTGTACAAACTAATACTTAGAAATGTATAAAAGTGACCATTTTTAACTTTTTGAACTATTGTTTGAAAGCTAGAAATAGATATCAAATCTAACATATGTGTTTATTTATAGGTAAAAGACATTTTAATGTTTTAGATCACATCATGAACATACGGTTATAAAATAAAGTGCTACAAAATACTGTGCCTCATGAGTGTGTTAGGCAAAACTATTTTTGTTCCTGGCTGGCTTTATGAAATTACATTAAGTGTTGATCCTCACTAGTCACAACTGCCTGAATTGTTTAAACAAAGTGTCAAACCTCTGATGAGCAGCTAAGTGGTTCTTGCTGTTCTTCATCAATCCATGATGAAGATCCATCTGTCCCAAAGTAACGGTCACCAAAGTCCCCTTTAAGGACAGCAAATACACACCCACAAGATTTTAGTACACAGTGTAGGGTTTTTTCCCCTTCTTTTATTTAGATACACTACCATTCAAAGATTTGGGGTTGGTAACACATTACAATAAGGTCCTATTAATTTAGATAGTTAATGCATTAACAATAACTAACAATGAGCAATACATTTGTTGCTATATTTATTAATCTTTGTTAACATCAGTTAATAAAAATACAACTGTTCGTTGTTAGTTCATGTTAGCTCAGGTCCATTAAATAATTAAATTTTT
Organism: Ctenopharyngodon idella; assembly: GCF_019924925.1. Taxonomy (NCBI): domain Eukaryota; kingdom Metazoa; phylum Chordata; class Actinopteri; order Cypriniformes; family Xenocyprididae; genus Ctenopharyngodon; species Ctenopharyngodon idella. Next base: position 21,479,319 of record NC_067227.1, on the reverse strand, counting down.
TTTAATAATGTATTAGTAAATTTTGAAATTAACATTAATATTAATTACTTAACATTAATATTAAAGGCTTTAGAAGTATTCGTTATTCATTATTAGTTAATGCTAACAAATGTAGTTAACTAATGGAACCTTATTGTAAAGTGTAACTGAATTTGAAAAGACATCTCTTATGCTCACCCAGTAAAAAAAAAAAAAAAAAAAGTTTTGTGCACCTCTTTTTATTTTTTCTTACCCAGTAAAAATTCACAAAAAATATTGTGAAATATTTTTACTATTTAAAATAACTGTATTCTGTATTAATACAGTGCTCAGCGTAAATGAGTACACCCTCTTTGAAAAGTAACATTTTAAACAATATCTCAATGAACACAAAAACAATTTCCAAAATGCTGACAAGACTAAGTTTTATATAACATCTGTTTAACTTATAACATGAAAGTAAGGTTTATAATATAACTTAGAGAACAAAATTTTCAGTTTTACTCAAATTAGGGTGATGCAAAAATGAGTACACCCCACTGAAAGTCTCTGGAGCAAAATTAAATTTTAGACTACAAATGTCTAATTTAACAAGAATTCAACCACAGGTGAGTCTAATTATTCATTACACAGGCGTCCAGCAGACAGTTGACTATAAAAGGGTGTTAAAACCCCTTCCCATTTCATGCTGTCAGCAATGGCACCACATGGAAGAGAAATGTCACAAGACCTGAGAAAGAAAATCATTTCTTTACACCAGAAAGGTGAAGGCTTCAAGAAGATCAGCAAAGGTTTACTTATCAGTCAGAATACTGTAGCAAAAAATTCACAAAAATGTAAAAAAGATGGAACTGCAACCATCTCACAGAGACGTCCAGGTCGTCCACGGAAGTTAACACCTTGACAGGAGCGTCTTCTGATGAAAAGGGTTGAAGAAAATCGGCATGCAAATTCACTGCAGTTATCTAAAGAAGTAGAAAGCCAAAGTGGGGTGACTATTTCCCATGACACAATACGGCGTACACTGCAGAGGAATGGCATGCATGGGTGCCGTCCACGAAAGAAGCCTCTCCTAAAGCCCAGGCACAAAAAAGCCCGCCTAGAGTTTGCCAGGGCCCATGCTGACAAAGATGAAGACTACTGGGACTCTATACTCTGGAGTGATAAGACCAAGATAAATGTTTTTGGAACTGATGGCTTCAAAACTGTATGGCGTCGCAAAGGTGAGGAATACAAAGAAAAATGCATGGTGCCTACAGTGAAACATGGTGGTGGCAGTGTCCTTATGTGGGGCTGCATGAGTGCTGCTGGTGTCGGGGAGCTGCATTTCATTGATGGCATCATGAATTCACAGATGTACTGCTCTATACTGAAAGAGAAGATGCTACCATCACTCCGTGCCCTTGGTCGTCATGCGATTTTCCAACATGACAAGGATCCTAAACACACATCTAAGGCCACTCTTGGATTTCTGAAGAAGAACAGGGTGAAAGTGATTCAGTGGCTCCTGATCTGAACCCAATCGAACGCCTATGGGGAATTCTGAAGAGACAAGTTGAGCATCACTCTCCATCCAGCATCCAGTCTCTAAAAGAGGACATTCTTGAAGAATGGAGAAAGATAGATGTTGCAAAATGTCGCCAACTTGTTCATTCCATGCCTAGAAGACTTGGTGCTGTCATTAAAAATCATGGAGGCCATACAAAGTACTAGATGTAGTAGTTTTTGTTGTGGGGTGTACTCATTTTTGCATCACCCTAAGTTGAATAAAACTGAAAAATGTGTAATCTAAGTTATTTTATTCACCTTTCATGTTATAAGTTAAACAGATGTTATATTAAACTTAGTGTTGTCAACATATTGGAAATTGTTTTTGTGTTCATTGAGATATTGTTTAAAATGTTACTTTTCAAAGGGGGTGTACTCATTTATGCTGAGCACTGTATGTTTTAAAATATAATTTATTTCTGTGATTGCAAAGCTGAATTTTCAGCAGTCATTACTTCAGTCTTCAGTGTCACATGATTCCTCAGAAATCATTTTAATATGCTGGTTTGAAACATTTATTATTATCAATGTTGAAAACATTTTTCTCAAGATTCTTTGATGAATAGAAAGTTAAAAAAAACAGTGTTTATTATTCTATGAAATAGAAATCGTTCTTTTTATAATTTATAAATGCCTTGACTGCCACTTTTAATGAATCGTATCCTTGCTGAATAAAAGTATTAAATTTTTAAAAAAAAAAAAAAAAAAAAAAAATTCTTACTGACCCTAAACTTTTGAACGGTAGTGTATCTATGTAAGGAAAACTCACCTATCCCTGGGATGACATGAAGAAGGTCATCTAGGCTCTTGTCCACAGCAGTGGTGATGATTTTGACACGAGGGAAGGCGTAAGCAACTGAGTGAACTCCCAGCTCCGCCATCAGCAGAGACACCAACACGATCTTGTCTTCCTGGACATCATGGTCCTGTATATACACATACACTCACATTCAGCAAATTAAAACCATTAAAACATTTTAACAATAAATTTTGGCACCAAATTACTTTATTTACAGCGAAGAGAGTCAAAATTCACTTTGTGTAAAAGGTTTTGTACTTTTTGTTTGTACATTTTGCAAGGAATGAGGTCTACAGCCACATACCAGCAACACCCTCAGTGCCATCATGGCTGCAGCTCCGGTAGAAACGGTGCTATCCATCAAAATCACATGGTCCTCACTGATGTCTCTGGGCAGTCGCAGGTAGTGCAGCTAAATGGAAAGGGAGGGAGTCTTAGTTACCACGGAAACGAAGTGAGAAAGAGCCACCAAAAAAATGAAACCGAGGAGTCAGGAGATCTCTGTTACCACGGAGACAGAGACCAACAGGCAAAATGGACAACTGGGTTTAAAATAACAGAAAAAAATAATTGTATTATATATATATATATATATATATATATATATATATATATATATATATATATATATATATATATGCCCTCCGTAAGTATTGAAACAGTAAAGACAAAATTGTTGTGTTAGCTGTGGTGTCAAGACATCTATAAATATGATTAAAGGATTAATATGAGGCAGAAGAGTACAGAATGTCACATTTTATTATTGACTGTTTCAACACAAAATGTTTTACCAACTAAGAAGTACATCACTTTTAGAGTTTCATCCCTCTGATTAATGTGAGCATAAGTATTGGGATGGTTTAACTTAAAGCAAATGTAAAAGTGTAAAAGCTAATATTTAATTGTAAATCCCTTGCAAGCAATCACAGGAGCGAGTCTGTGACCCATAGACATCACCAGACTCTTGGTTTCACATTTTGAAATGCTTTTCCTTTATTGCAGCCATTTTCAACGGTTGCTTATTTTGGGGGATTTTCCACCTTTAGTTTCCTCTTCAGCTGGTGAAATGCTTGTTCAATAGGATTTAAATCTGGAGATTGACTTGGCCAATCTAAGACCCAAAATTTCTTTACCATGATAATCTTAATTGAGTTGGCAGTACTGGTGTTTTGGGTCAGAAGTAGTTGAAAACACATTTGACTAGATTGCTTTCGTAGTGGCAACGCTCATGTGTTCGAAAGACCACCTACTCTCCTCCTACTGACCTAATGCATATGGGAAGCGCGCCAGCCAAACGGGATTTAAACTTTGTTGGCTGGAGACCCAAGTTTGGTTTGAAGACGAAAAACTTAGCAAGCACAATTCTCTCCATTCCTGATTCCTGATTTTCTGGTCTTGTGGCTATCAGAGCAGAAACGAAAGCTGATGCTCTCTGTATGTTTTTCTGTCACCTCTGGGTGCGTTCATATGAGCTTATTTTGTCCATTAGATCGAAAGATCCGAAAAAACCCATACACCACAGACCCTCTCCTCGAAGAAGTCAGGACAGAAGTGGTTGAAAGTGGACAAAAGAGACGGATTAAAACAACAGATGGAAACGGGTATGCGTCTCCCTTGTCTACTTGTGATCTGATCGACCAAATCGCAGCTTAATACCAGGTCTAAACAGGGCCTAAGATCTCTCTTATAGTACACAAGAGAGACAGGCTTCATTGTATTCATTCTGTTATTGTCCTGTGTTACCTCTGGTTCTCCTGAATCCAGATTAGTCTGGATCAGAATCTTCCCAATACGGACATCTTTGCACACGGCTCTCAGTGCAGGCTCCATGGTCTCACCTGCCCGAAGAACGGACACACCTGTGATCTAAGAGACAGAAAGACAGGTGCTGCTACAAAACCAAGATGATTCCAATCAAGTAAGAAATGTTCAAATACTCAAAATGAACCTGTCAGACACACAAATTTACCCCTTTCCCACTAAATCTGCGGCCCTTATACTCTTGACCTTGTGGTGTTTGGATGGTACAGGCCTGTAAAAAGGACAGATATTTTTGTGATGACACATTGTACAACTGAGAAGAAAATGTTTTGCTCTGCATTCATTAAGAGGGGTGACAACAGGTCAGCAAAAGAGAAACATAAGCTTGTTAATGTTATAGATAACATTAATATCATCTATAAACCATGTATTTATATGCTATTATTTATTAAAAAGGACAATTGGGACTAACAGAACAATCAAAATATTCAAAATAATAAAATCAAAACAGGCAAATTATAAATAATGGAAAATAATACAATTACTCTTACTCTTAATTAGCTGGCATATAATGTAATTAATCCTATAAAAAGTTTAATTGAGATGTCTTTGATTATTAGCAATTAATTTGATAAATTAACTGGCATATCATGTAATTAATTCAAATAAAATTTTATTGACATGCGTCATTAATTGTGATTCATTTGATTAATTAACTGACTTATAATTTAATTAATCAGAATTGAATTTTTATTGATATATGTGTGTGACTAATTGCTATTCATTTGATTTGAATTAACTGGCATATGTAATTAATTTAATAAAAATGTTATTGACATGTGTGGTTATTAGCAATTAATTTGATGAATTAACTGGCAGGTCATGTAATTCAATTTTTTAATTGAGCACTAGATATCATTTAAATCATGGTAGATTCATCTTTGATCGCACAATAATATCAAACTCTGCCAAAAAAGACACTGAGCGGCACACATACACACACACAAATTCACCCACACACCTTGGAGGGCAAGAAAGACAGCGCGTGTTCAATAAGCAACCGCATCAGTCTCTTTGAGTAGAAGATGAACTCGTCACGGCTGGTGTCTTTGTTCCTAAAAACAAACAGAAAAATTGAGGAGGAGTGCATAAGAGACACAGAGAAAGGGTAAAACAGGCCAGTGAGTCATTAGCCTGATTCACACAGTGAGATGTGAGGAATTCTGAATGGCACTTGCAACAGATGAATGGATTCCAAAACACACTTCAACAACAAGCATCAACTTCTCAAACAAGGTTATCTTTTGATGTGTTTTATCTGAATCATGTGACACTCACCACTCACCTGATGATGGTGTGGAGACCTCGAACCTGTGGCGTGCTTTCTAACACACTGAGAGTCTGAGGCAACGGCTGGGACTGATGGGCCGTGGCCAGGAGTGCCCTGTGTGTGCGTGTGCATATGAAAGAGAAGAGATATAAAGCAAATCAGCACTGTCAAAGACAAAAAGATGATTCAAATACAAATCAAGGCCATTTGTACACCGGGACATAACATTTCTAACATTGACTGCAACACTAAAGGAGTGGGCTGTTTGCCTTAATTTGAAATAATACATGCATACACACTCATGTACTTAAAAAGCATGAGTAAAAATCTTCTCTACCTGACACTAATCTCACGCTGCCGAGAGAATGCATGCAACAGAACAGAGATGAAAGATCAGTGAAAGAGAAGAGTTAGCAGGCTGATTGTGGAGAGAATTTTAAATAAGTACTTCTATAATAACTGTTTACTTCATACTGTGTAATATAAAAACAAACAAAAAATGGAAGTTGCAAAACTTCTATTCACCGACAGAGGGCGCCGTTTCTGTGTGTAGTGTGTGGAAATATGAAGGAAGCTGAAAAAGTCCATTCAACATGCCACATGCCCCTTAGATTTTTGAGATGATATTGGGAATAAACCCTGCACAACTACACTAAAACATCTCAGTTTTGCATGTTGAACATTAAGTTCTTAAAAAGTATTTTTCTTTTTCGTTTAAAAGGTTAGTTCACCCAAAAATAAAAATTCTTTAATTACTCTCATGTCGTTCCACACCCGTAAGACCTTCGTTCATCTTCGCAACAGAAATTAAGATATTTTTGATAAAATCCGATGGCTCAGTGAGACCTGCATTGCCAGCAAGATCATTTCCTTTTTCAATGCCTAGAAAGCTACTAAAGACATATTTAAAACAGTGGTTCAACCTTAATATTATAAAGTGACAAGAATACTTTTTGTGTGCCAAAAAAATAAAATAGCAACTTTATTTAACAATATCTAGTGATGGGCGATTTCGAAGCTATACGTTTCTTTTATTTCGAATCAGTGGTTCGGAGCGTGTATCAAACTGCCAAAGTCACGCGAACTTATGACATAACGAAGCCTCGTTTACTGAAATCACATGACTTTGGCACTCCGAACCACTGATTTGAAACAAAAGATTCGTAAAGCTTCGAAGCTTCATGAAGCAGTGTTTTGAAATCGCCCATCACTAGATATCGTTGAATAAAGTCATTATTTAGTTTTTTTGTCACACAAAAAGTATTCTCGTCACATATTAAGGTTTGAACCACTGTACTCACATGAACTATTTTAAATATGTCTTTAGTACCTTTCTGGGCATTGAAAAAGGAAATGATCTTGGTGGCAATGCAGGCCTCACTTAGCCATTGGATTTTATCAAAAATATCTTAATTTATGTTCTGAAAATAAACGAAGGTCTTACGGGTGTGGAACGACATATGGGTGAGTAATTAATGACTGCATTTTTTTTTTTTTCCGGTGAACTAACCCTTTAATAAATCTAGTCTAGGGCGGACTACTAATGTGACCAAAAAAATAGGTGCACAACTTCTCTTTTGCTGGAACAATGGATATGATTAGTTCACAGGACACATTTGCACTCACTTCTTCTAGCTGGCTGTGAACATGCTGAACGATCAGGTCAATGGCCACCATGTTACCCCCACCTGTGTTTGCAGGAGAGAAGTGAATCTCATCTGTATTCAAAAGGCAATGGTACCTGCAATTGTACACTGTAGGAAATAAATATTTGACTCACCACGTGGCACAACAATATCTGCAAGTCGCATGGTTGGTTCTATGTACTGCTCAAAAGCTGGTTTTACAAACTTATTGTATTGTTTAATCACACCCTCAATGTCACGTCCTCTCTCTGTGATGTCCCTCCTCAGCCGCCGTACCAGCCGAATATCCGAATCTGTATCTACAAAAATCTTCATGTCCATCAGCTGCAAAAAACATAAGATGACTGAAGAAATATTAAGTTTTCAGTTGTAGGATATAATGAAAGAGATATTTTCACACTGATTCATCAATATTTTAGTAATCAATATTCCCCCCCAAAAAAGTACATTTGAAATGCATATACCTGCAAAATGTTAATTTTGTCAACTTTTAGCAACTTACTAGCATATATAGATGAGCTAAAACCTAATTCATACGGACTAAAAGCAACAAAAGACAAATTTTCATTTCATGGCTCTTTAAGATGGAATTGTGATAAATGGTTCCTCATCATCTCCCTTACTTCATCACAAAAGCATTTTTATCACTTACTTTACTTTGAATTTTTATCAGCATTTAAACGTTCAGAAACCGAAACATTTCATAATACCTGCAAGAGCTCTTTGTCTGCAAAGGACAAGATGCCTTCAAAGATAATGACGCTGGCACCATAGACATTTTTCTGGAAGAGGGATGAAAAAGTAAACAACATCAAACAACTGAAATCTTTTTGCTGTATCTGTATTGGTGGTATCTGGAAAATATTGTGAAACATCTGCCACACACACTCACCCAGTCTTTCTGGCGTCCATGTGTAGTGAAGTCATACACTGGGATTTTTACACTTTTCCCCTGTTTAAGTTTCCGCAGTGTAGTCACAAGCAGCTCAAAGTCGAAAGCTCCCGGATGGTCAAAGTTATAGTCGTTATTGGCCGCTAGAGCTTGTTCCTCTGGAGACAGAACCTGCAGATGGGTAACATAAAGGTTGCGTGTTTAATCACTGGTGGGGGCGCCCCCCACACACAGGAAAGATCACAATCCTGCCCTATCACCATATGTGCTTTACCATATTTATATTCTAATCACATAAACCATGGCATCTGATGCTAGAAGGCTGTTAGTAATATGTTAATATGTGTGAAAACATGTTAAGGGTTACATACGATTTAAAAAAGGAATAGTTTGCCCAAAAATTAAAATTCTGTCATTTTTGTTAAACCCTTATATTGTTGTTGTTGTTTTCTCCTGAGGAACACAAAGTGAATAAAAACATTACAGCAAGACCAGTGTACTCTTAAGAGCCAATTCTTTTTAGATAATCTTGAGTAAATGATCCCAGAATTTTCATTTTTTGGCAAACTACATTAAAAAGAAGTGAGACTTCACAGAGGATACAGGCTTGCTGAACAACAAACAAACAAATCTCCACAGCGGCCATTTTGATGTTATACGTGCAGATCAAATGTGACTGGCTGAACTGCTTAGACTAGAGTGAACTGCAGTGTGTGTTTGTGTGGTCATGTGTTGGAACAAATGGATTCACACAGAGATAAAGAAGGAAGGAAAGGGATTACAGAGACTTTCAGAAGCACTTGACTTACCAGATTAACGTCACACGGTGGACCAATCGCTCATTCAGATCTCACGCTCAAACAAACACACTCAAACTTCTTTTTCATAAACACAAACAACCACTAGCACCTCACCTTATAAAACGAGTCCATAGATAGTAGAACAACCCAAGGAACGTCCAAAGCTTCAATGATTTTATTGGCTACAGTAGTTTTTCCAGAGGCACTGCCTCCACACAGACCTGGAACAACATTATTACTTATTTAGACTCAGACTTAGGATTTAAGTTCAAATATACAAGAAAACCTAACAGGGAACAAGCTGAGCCAATACTGAAAGTCTTTTTAATTTCTCTATTTGAATGATCACCAGGAAGTCATTGGTATGTTTCTGTTCACACTCTTTCTATCTACTCGTACCAATGACAAAGGCCTCTTTAAACTGGGCTCCATGTTCGTTGTACCAGGGCGGTCTGCCGGCTATGTAGATGGTACGTGTGCCGGTGCGGAGCAGTGGAGGTTCTGTTTTACCCAGAGTGCTGCTCTTCCTGCGAGAGGTGCTGACCGGGGGGAGGAGCCTGTCCAGAGAATCTTCACCACTCCCACTAGACCAAAAAAAAGGAGAGAATTATTATATTATAAAATACATTCATATGGAGACCTGCAGACTAGTGCTACCCTACCAGTAGAAATATGAAACAACTATACAGTAAGACATTTATTGGTTGATTTCTCAATACTGTTTCTCTGTGGTTCTATAAAAGAATTGCTCTGTCTGACCAACCCAACACAGCAACAGCAGCTCAACCAATGGGGTGAGGTTGGGGCAGGGCAATCTCTATGTCCAACCAATGGGATACAGGAGGTGTGTTTGGGAAACCTTTCTGACACCAGTTAGTGGGGGGGGGGCTTAAAAAATTATTTATGCGAAATAAATATATATATTTTTATTCTGTCCCATTAACAACAAAGCATGTACCACAGAACTGAATAAAAGTTGTTGCTTTTAACAAAATCTGACATTTAAGAAACCAAGTAATTCTTCAGTGTTCTTTTGGCCTAAAATCAAGACAAGTTTATTATTCAGTGAAGACATATTTTATAACTTGTTTGATGTCTATAGGATGGTAAATGACAAAAGCAATTAATCTCTAATGTCTTACAAAACAAACTGGCAGTGAGTAGCATGTGGGCATCATTGTTGTTATTGTTAACTAAAACCATTAAAAATCTTTTCAGTTAACTGAAATGAGGCTGAAATAAAATAAAATAAAATACAAATATTAGATGAAAATGGGATGTACACAGTAAAATACAGTTTTCCATTGAAACAGTAATATACCATAAAAACAATGCATTCTGGGTAACATTTGTCATTTTAAGAAAAGAGGCCTATAGACTACTTTCTCGAAAACGACAAATAATATTACCTAGAATGCACTGTAATATGCAGAGTACATTGTAATATACATAAGTAATATACTGTAAAAACAAAACAATGCATTCTGGGTAATATTTGTTGTTTTCGAGAAAGTAGCCTATAGGTTACTTTCTCGAAAATGACTAATAATATTACCCAGAATATAATTACGGTATATTACTGTTTAAATGGAAAACTGTATTTTACTGTGTAAATTTGTATCTTTTGTTTAACAGTTTTTTTCTTCTCACAGGCATTTAATAATTTTTGACTTTTCAGTGTGAGTTCAATCTCTTATTTGGCTCATTTTACCAGTAAAAGAAAACCTGCTTAATAATTATGGACATCTGAATATAAGGCGTTTTTCACTTTCACTTCCAGCCCGAGCTCGTTAACAATTATATATCACTTATAAATGATTAAATACAAAATGAATAGTCGTTATTAAGATTGATGTTGTTTGGAGTTGGTAAAATGTGCTAAGGAAAAAATATGATCAAAATATGGACTTGTATATCTTGTTGTTCAATATGTCACATGATTGATGATTAACTGAAACAAACACGCTTTCAGCCATAAAAAAATCTATGTGAACTAATTTAGCAGGTTTAAAACAGCAACCAAGAGATCCTTCCGCCATCATGTCAATGTCATAAACAACCTGTCTCTTGTATCTGTCTCTTTGCATCAACATGAGTGAGTGACTAAATCAGGCCACTAGTCACATTCGAAACAGCCAAACAACACAGAGCAAAAGGGAAAGATGCTGTTGAAATTATATTGTAAGGTAATAGCCAAAAGATATAACATCTTGAAAAAAAAAGTATATTGGACCTGGAATTAAAAAAAGAAGACTCAAAATCTAGACTGTAAACAAGATAAAATGATCAAATGTTTTCAGTGAAAAGGTTTAAGGAAACAGCACTCTTAACAATGATTTACTCTTTGTATGCATATGTCTGTTCAGATTATATTCAAGTGAGTGGACAAAACGGCATTTAATTAAGCTTTTAAAAACTAAACCGTGCATTTAATAACTTACCCTCCATCTGTACGGAGAGACCAGCAGCCTGATATTCTGGCCCCTGTGTATCCGGGCAGTGTACTCATATCATCTGAGAAAGCCTGATGGCTGTCTTCCATATAAGCAATAAAGGTCACATTCTCATTGAAGCTCAAACAGCCCAACACAGATAAACCAGCTAATAATCACAGCTGAAGCACAAAGCCTGGGTCACGGAGAAGGCGGACATCATACCGCTCCTAATGCACTGGCAAAAGCACATGCCTGCTTTAAGAAAAGACCAGATCTGCAGATTCAACACAGGAATCTGCTTCTTTTTAAGCAGAGAAACCCTTGAGGTTTTGACCACTAATGTCTTCAAGAAACCTTTTAATGAATAGAAAAACAACTTTTCTTTGTGTCTGGATACTGGCTCACTCAGTATGTGGGCTTGACCGAATAAGAGGATCAGTTCTACAGGTGATGTGGATGGAAAGTAAAAATAGAAGCAGGGGACAGTACTGCTGAGAGTTCTCGATTATCATTTCATTTAAGTGTCAATTTCATCTCAAGATGTTCCTTCTTAGGTGTAATAAAGTTATAAAGAAATAAGACAATAAAACCTAATGGATAGCAAAACTCAGATAATTTGTTCTTGAATTCTTGAAGAATTTGAAATCCCCATTTAAAAAAATTTCACAGTATGACACACAGTCACTATATTTTCAATTTTTATTTTTTATAGTATGAGATGGTCTCCTAATATTTTCACAGAAATTCTAGAGGAGACACGTTTACAGACTTATATTTCTCAGGAGGAAAAAATAAGATCAGGGGAGATCAAAAATGGCTTTTTAAAGTAAAATATAACACTAATAATATATATTATATAAAAATAACTAAAGGGTCAATTAAAACAGGCTATTGTCAAGAATTACACACACCCCAATATAATAATAAGTCAATTAAAACGACATTTCAAAGGTCAAATCTCGGTTGTTGATCTGTTAGGATGTGATCTCTCCACGGTGCACTAATGGGAACGCATGTAGTATTAGGAGGGAGACCTCAGTCTGTAGTTCATTATAATAATAACAACGCGTCATTAGCGCGCAGCAGAAGCTTGCTGAAACTGGGACAGGAGGGAAGAAAGGGGGTTAACTAACGCAATGCTAATTTAGGTTTCTACGATGATTAATTTTCTTTCATCATCAGAGCAAAGAAAAAAAAAATTCCACTGTATGATAAACCGTTCTGTACCATGCTAAAAATTAATTATTAATTCGCTCGATGTGGGTCAACAGCAACGCATAGTACCGTAGGGAAGAGGAACACCTGCGTCAAAACGCACTGACGCTTTCCATTATAATTTAGTATAGGCCTATATGTTTTTAGAATAACAAATGGATCGCAGACAGCTGTGTTGTGATACCTGTTCGATCGGCTTGAGTTTTTCCTCCTGCACTCCATCTCACACACAACATTCTCCACTCAGATCCGACTCGCCATGAAGCTAGACTGGACTGTCAGCTGTTAATGCCTCGCGAAACGCATTGTGGGAAATGTAGTTTCGGCCCGCTCTGTGATTAGTGTGGGTCGTTCTTACAATTCAGTGCTACAAGTCCCAAATGCAAGTCATGGTATTTAGCATTTTAATTTTTTTAACTAAAATTTGTCTTAAATGTATGGTTTTAAAAGCTGGCAGAAAAGAATAAATATATTTTTTATTATATTAACCTACACATTACATTAGGCCTCAAATTGTACCTGTTAAGTCACGACATCACTTAGTAGCCCAATTCTAAAAGCTAATCCACCATGGAAATTATTAAATTAGAGAATTATAAGTAATTTCTGTTTACTTTACATTACTCGAAGAGTTAACTGCTGTCTGTCAAGTACGCAAAAAACTTCGCCATGATAGTTGTAGTCCACGTTTCATGAGTTTAGAAATTTGTTAAAATGACTGAGCTTGAACTGTATGACTTGAATACTTTAGAATGATCTTTTTATAGTAGTTTAAAAAAAGCTCAAAAGGCACAGTGTTGTAGAAATGACCCATATAAAACAAATGATTACAGAGAAACAAAACACACATTCTCTTTTAAAAATGTTGATTAAAGTTTTGCAGGCTCGCTTTATTTTAAATAAAAAGTGCACAAAACATCTTGAGTGCAGCTTGTTTGGAGTACTGTTATCTCTGAACTAATTCCCATATCACACACATACTCATACACACAAACAAAAAGCATAAAAAGAAATGAGGAAAAATATAGGCTACTTGTTTCATAATCACAAACAACCTGTCAAATATGTAAGAAATCTTTTGCAATATCAAATACAAATATGCACATAATTATTTAAAATGGTAACATCACAAATTAATTTAATATTTAACATTTGTAATCAATTAGAACAGTCTATAACTGTAGGTCTCAACCATACAAATGTATGTGGAAAATGTTTCTTTTGGTACGTCATGTGAAAATGTGACATAATTCATTCTGAGAATGTACAATCCAGATTTAACATGAACAACGCTGCCTGCGGGTAAAAGCACACTGTGTAATCCGAACTGTGGCTAAAAAACATTTCCCTATTTGACAAAACAATTAGCTTTTCAACAAATTAAAGATAATCCTTGAATTAGTTTAGCATTTTTCAGTAGAAATCTTTTGCCTATAAAGCATCTTTTAAAACATCTTAAATGCCAATGCACTTCCCACAATATTTGAAGAATGTTTCTGCCCAACCTTGACGGAAAATCAAATGTAATACATCACAAGCTGAGTCATGGTGTCACAACACTTAACAATCCATGTTAAGGAATCAGTCTCCTATCATTACTTAAAATAATACATTAGACTCTTCACAAAATAATACAGGAATACACTTTTACAAGTTTTGCGTGACTCAAACAGCTTTCAGGTTCTCGCACTGTATCATCTCGATGTTTTGATGTGGGTTATTGGAATGGTCTCTCGTGCAAGTCCAGACTTGTGTCTTTTTAGGGCACAATGCAGCACGTCATCCGTTTCATCTTAACCTTACATCTGTCATCTGCAATTCTCAGACGCTTGCAGAGCTTTGTAATTTTACACAGCCTTTTGTGGCCAGCGATACTTATCATTTCAATGTAAATGCTGTTGTCATTGTCACATGGGAAACTCGTTTGGACGCATTTTATCTCTTTGTTCCCAGAAACAGAATCATCTTAAGTTAAAAAGCAACTGAATTGTTACAAGAAACAAAAAACAGTACAGCCTATAGCCATATACAGGAAGTCCACTTGAGTACAGAGTACAAATGCAGGTTTGAATCGTTTAGGTTCATCTCTAATGTGATTTGATTCATGTAAAATCCTACAGGAACTCTACCAGATATATTTTGCTTATATAATTCCACAGTCTTGACGGGCACATTTCAGGGCACGTCTGGTAAGGTCACATTCCAACAGAAAATAGTTGGAAAGATTATTTTCTATGTGCAAAAGGTCTTCGTAACACAGCTTTTGCAAGCTCTGATAGTGTTGCCAGGCATCCAAGTTACCGTTGAATGTCTTGTAGACTTTAATGTAGATCTGAGTTTTTTACAAAATCCAGGGAGCTTTGGTACAACCAGCTGGATCCACCTTCATCAGATACAAAGATCTGCATTTTATGTTTTTTTTTAAGGAGATTTGGGGTAGATAAATCAACAGACGCACATGAAAGCTCCTTTTGTGGGTGTCATCTGGTCTGAGTTTCCTTAAGAGTAGTGAGGATGTGGAGGCTGAGCTGTATAACTGAAACCTGTCCGCGTGTCCCAGTCCCTGACAGCTCCAGTCAAATGTCTCTGGCCTCATCCTGACTAGTCATATTGATGTCCCTTCAGAGTGCAGTCAGTCTGGTAGAACTGCCCCATGCATGGTTGAAGCTATGACAGGTTTCCAGATAGCCCTGGAGAAGAGTGGAACAGTGAAAGAAAATGAGGAATTGAGAAAAAAAGAAAGAAGAAAGAATGAATTATTTTAATGTGTAAAAATACTTATATACACATATTAGTGGTGTATGATGAATCATAGAATCCAGGAGACAAAATTTCTCGCTATACACTATGGTTCAAAAGTTTGGGGTCAGTAAGATTTTTTAAAGAAATATATATCTTTATTCAGCAAGGATGCATTAAATTGATCAAAAGTGAGAGTAAAGACATTTATAATGTTACAAAATAAATGCTGTTCTTTTGAACTTTCTGTTCATCAAAGAATCTTGAAGGTTTCCGCAAAAATATTAAGCAGCACAACCGTTTTCAACATTGATAATAAGAAGAAATGTTTCTTGAGCACCACATCAGCATATTAGAATGATTTCTGAAGCATCATGTGACACTGAATACTAGAGTAATGATGCTGAAAATACAGCTTTGCCAACACAGGAATAAATTACCTTTTAAAATATATTTAAATAGATAACAGTTATTTGAAATTGTAATAATATTTCACAAAATTGCTGTTTTTACTGTATTTTTGATCAAATAAATGCAGCCTTGGTGAGCAGAAGAGACCTCTTTTAAAAACATTAAAAAAAAAAAAAAAAAAAAAAGCACAGGCCCTAAACTTCTGAAAGGCAATATACTTGGGACTATAAACAAGGGACTAATTTCTTATTTTTATTTCACTACTGACCATGCATAAAATTAATAAAATCCATACCTCGAGTGCACTGATTATTTTATTTATTGTAGTTAATGACCACCCTAGTTTGTTTCTCTTCAGGTATATAAATCTAATATAACTCTAATAGTGGGTAGAAAAAAAGGTAATTATGCTGTCAACTTAATACAAAATAAATATTTTCCATATATTATTTGAATCATTTTGGCTAATAGTAATCACATTAAAAGAGTGAATAATTAAATTTTATAAACAACATAATTTCACTTAATATTTTTGTCACACAGTATAATTGGGTCCAGGGCCTAAAATTAACACTCGCCAAGCGCCAAATGCGAGTAAAAATCGGTGTTGGCGAGTGAATGAAACAGTGTTTGAATTCTAAGAATGCAATGTTGTGACAACATGAACGTGAACTACGCTCTGTACGGTTGACGGGTCAGTGCTTCATCATCACGAAAGTTTCAGTTTTCCCAATGTAAATATTCAAGCGCTGGAACACACAAAAGGGAATTTGTTACTCACGCACTGTGTGGGAAGTTTAACATCCGAAAAGCCACGTCTCTCAGACAGCGCTTCCTCGCTTCAATGGACATATCTAAAATTTTGGTGTCATTAACTGCCTGTTTTTGTGTCATGGCTGGTAAAAAATATTTTTGTCCGGTAAATTTTCTTAAGTCACCAGCCATTGGCAGGTGTGGCAAAAAAATTTTTAGTTTTAGGCCCTAATTGGGTGTATATACATGGAATTATATAGCTGTTTTTTTGCTGTTGGAATGGTGTCCTTTTCAAGGGGATCAATATATTGTCATCAAAAACTGTAAAACCCCCTGCACTAAAGCATAACAACGCTGCTAGGAAGCGATAAATAGGCACATATACACCAAAGCCCACAACTTCCATTTTCCATTATGCTCACATTATCACAGGTCATGCCACCTGCTACAGAATCTTTCTTCCTCATTTTTCTCTTTATTCACACACACATACACACCTCTGCTTAGCAGCTGTAAGTTGCGCCCTTCCTCTTGTACTTGTAGTTGTAGAACCTGCTGGAGAAGCTCTTGTCTCAGAGTCTCCTGAACCAAACCCATCCGCTCTAACTTCTCGCCATTCAGTCTCAAGAGAGCACGACCTGACAAGACAAATTGACAGAAAGAGAGACAATTTCAGTAGGCATGAGCTCTTTGGAAACACACAAGCTCTGCAGCCTCTGCATTATGTATGCACAGTTTTGCTGGGAGCTATAAACAAGTTACAGCATTGCAAATCCCCGTAAGGTTATTATCGTTGTGTTCCCAGTGATCTTTGCATGTGTGACTATGGTAACATGCTGTGTGAAACTGCTGCCTGAGGGCACAGGCCGCCCCAGGTTCATTTCCCACTTTGTATCCAACTGAGCCTCTCGTGCTGTGACTCTAAACACTTCAGTCCACAGCTCTGCAGAAAAACCACTGTGGCTGTCTTTTGTCCTCATGTTTTTTAACTCTCTGAATTCCTTTTCTCTTGATTTCCTTTTCTTTGGATCTCACCCAGTGTGTCTGTGATCTTGATGCTTTGTGTCCACCGATAGAGAAGAGAAGAACTGCACAGGTCCCTAGTGAGCAAGATCGTGCTCAAGGAGTGAGTGGGAGAAGCAGCGGTCTAAGCACCAGTGTGTGTGTGGGACCCTGTGACACACTCAGACATATTCACACTATAATTCTTCAAACCCAAGGAAACACAGTAAAATAATAATGAAGGAAATCAGTATGGCCAGCGAGTCTTAGCTTCGAGCCAGTGGGGAGTCATTGGTGTGGTCAAGAGGTCAAGGTTTGGTTGGTTAGCATGGCCACATTTTACCCCTGCTGGTAAAGCTGAAACTACACTGTCTGGCCGCATCTTTCTGCACTGATAGCCAATCCAAAATTTTCATGTATTCCAACTTAAAGGGTAAGTTCACCCAAAAATGAAATTTCTGTCATTAATTACTAACCCTCATGTCGGTCCACATCCGTAAGACCTTCGTTCATCTTCAGAACACAAATTAAGATATTTTTGATGAAATCTGAGAGGGGTTTTTTTTCATCCCCCATAGAAAGCAATGTAATTACCGCATTCAAGATCCAGAAAAGTAGTAAAGACATTGTTAACATAGTCCATGTGACTACAGTTGTTCAGCCATACCCAGTGGGCACCTTGATATATCAATTTGACATCAAATCTTAGTCAAGACTTGATCAAGATGCTGTATAACATAATTTTAAGGTCAGTTCGGATAGCAATTTCTTCCAGTGGTAATTGGGTGAAAAGAGGAAGTTGGTTGAAGTTGATTGAACACTGAAATTGGTTTAATGTATATATAAGACAATATGTTTGACATCCAGTTTACATCACATCAATGTCATGGTTTAGATGTCAAATTGATGTCTCATGGACATCACATTGACAGCAATGATTTGTGTGTTTGATTGATATTTATTGCATAATATGAATTCTTTGTCAGCCTGATTAAGTTTAAGTAGCATTCTTAACTAGGGCTCGAACAGCATCCATTTGCCACATCTTCACATCTTTGAAACGTGTCCCAGTGGGCAATTGATGTTCAAAAGACATGAAATTGACATCAAACATTGACATCAAAAAACAGGTCAAATATCCAAATCAAACTGATGTCAGAACATGACGTCCATTTGATATCCACACATTGATGTCCTTTTAACCACTAACCCAGTAGGAACTTGATTTTGAAACGACATCAAATTGACATCAAACATTGATGTAAAAAAACAGGTCAAATATCCAAATCAAACTGACGTCAAAAACCTGACGTGCTATGCTAGTAGTGATGTGAGAGCCTCTGCTTCAAAAGCATTGACAATCCTGTGACAAACAACATGACTTTTGAGTATTTATTAAGTAAACAGCAAAAGAATAAATATTAGAATTGCTTTGATACGTTGTTTAAAAGAAACAGGAAATTATATAAAAATGTAAAGTTTTTCTGTTTATTTTTTCATAATGATTGATGCACCACACTCCAGTTCAGTAGATGGCAGTAATGCACCATAAGCTGGTTTGCAAACCACTAATAAACATCACAAGAAGAATAAGAAATTAACAGTCACTAGCCCTGCATCCCAATGTGCATACTATCCCCGCTAGAAATTTTACGTTCCCAGAACATTCTCAGAACGTCCCCACTGGTGTTAAGGACGTTGTCTAGTAACGTTCCCAGTACGTTCAGAGACGGTCATTATGTGGAGTTCTTTTAAGGGTTAGGGGACGTTATTTGGTGGACCTTCAGGGAACATTCAGGACGTTCTGGGAATGTTTAGGGGACTATTACTATAGGACGTTCTGTTAACTTCCCAAATGTCCTTTTTGTAATGTTCTCGCACGACCATAAAATAACCAAAATAGAACGTCCCCCTAAAGTCATATAAGGAACCTTGACCTGAAGCACTTTCATTATCAAAAGAGGACGTTTTAGGAACGTCCCTAATGTTCTGTAAAGATCCAGAATTTTCCTCACCTTTAGAGAACTTTTAGGCAACGTTGCGAAAGGTCACGAGAACATCGCCTTCTACGTGGGATCCAGCCTAAATAGTATTAAATATTGCTAATGTCACATACTATTTAGGATGGATAGTATGCACATTGAGACGCAGGCCTGGTGTCCAGCTTGTGTTCTATCACTTATTCTCAGGTGGGTAAATGTGTTGATATCTCATGAAATGTAAAACAAGTTATCTTGGGAAACTTTTAACACTAACAAGAACATGCGTTTCAATGAAAAATGACTTTCTGTGCTTTGATTACATTTACCACTGTACTATGTATGCGACACAGTTTGGCATGTACGTGACACACAACCGCTTGTTTGTGTGAAGTGTGCTAGTCATTGTTTGTGTGTGAGGTTGTTTTGGGAAACAACAAACACTACTGTTCAAAAGTTTTTGGTCGGTAAGATTTTTTTTTTATATTTTTCAAAGAAGGCTCTTTTCCTTACCAAGGCTGCATTTATTTGATAAAAATGCAGTAAAAACAGTATTGTTAAATATTATTACAAATTTAAAATAACTGTTCTGTTTTAATATATTTTAAAATGTAATTTATTCCTGTGATGGCAAATCTGAATTTTCAGCATCATTACTCCAGTCTTCAGTGTTACATGATCCTTCAGAAATCACTCTAATATGATGATTTGGTGTTCAAGAAAAGTTTATTATTATCACTGTTGAAAACAGTTGTTTGTGCTGCTTAATATTTTCAGTCATGAACATTTTTCAGGATTATTTGATGCATAGTGACTGAAAAAAACCTAAAGCATTTACTTAAAATATAACTGTTTTTGTCACAAAGTAAGTCTTCACTGTCACTTTTGATTAAATGAATGCATCACTTGCTGAATAAAAGCATTATTTTTTCATTTCTTTAAAAAAAATCATATTGACCCCAAACTTCTGAATGGTAGTGTATAATATTGTAAATATTATTACATTTATTATTACATATGACATTATATATTATATGACAGTAAATATGTTATCAGTGCCTTATGGATATTAAAGCATGGATGTCTTTAATTTTTTTAAGCTTAAATGAGAGTACAGCAGAGATTGTTGTTTTTACCCTTCTGATGCCCAGAGTATATCTTGGTGTCTTATCACCCTATGTTAAACCTTATGTGAAAAATCTGGGAGCTAAAGCTTGATAGACAAGTTAATCAGGTTGTAAAATCAAGTTTCTATCAGTCTCAGGTCCTGGTAAAAATGAAGTCTTTTCTCTCTTTTAATAATTTGGAAAGGGTATTCCATGCTTTTATCACCACTTAGACCAGGGGTTCTCAACCTTTTGCAAGCTGGGCCCCCCCAAAGCTGGTTCATTGCAGTGCCGATCGACAAACCAATCAAATTTGTTCAAAACTTTTTTTTTTTTAAATCAGTCCAAACACATTTTAATTTTATTCAGGAGTTATGTATATACAAAACTATAACTTTTTATGACAGTAGTTTAGTGATAAAAAAAATGTGCAATTTTTTTTTTTTCAGGTTTTTTTTCCTCCCATCCTGTAGCCTACTCGCCCCCCCCGGGAGAGAACCACTGACTTAGACAGAGTCTGCACCATGGAGGGGCCTTAGCAGCCGTGCCCCAAATGTTTTTTTTTCTTCTTTGGTCCGGACCAAACGAACCAAACGAACCGAACTACAAGTGTGAACGCACCCTTAGTTGTTCTAAAAAACTGTTCTAAAGTCTATGAGCAATCGGGCAATCGCCGTAGCCACTCCTAAACTTTGGAACAGCTTGCCAAATAAAATCAGAACTGCCCCTACATTAACCATTTTTAAATCGAAATCGTTAAAAACGTTTCTATTTGACCTGGCTTACAATCTGTGATGTTGCTTTACTGTTTATGCTCCATTTGTACATCTGTGACTTTGTGCCTGCCTGAATGAATTTTATGGTTATGTCTGTTACTTATGACTTCTTGTAC
This sequence comes from Ctenopharyngodon idella, assembly GCF_019924925.1. Classification (NCBI taxonomy): domain Eukaryota; kingdom Metazoa; phylum Chordata; class Actinopteri; order Cypriniformes; family Xenocyprididae; genus Ctenopharyngodon; species Ctenopharyngodon idella. The sequence continues at coordinate 21,458,032 of NC_067227.1, read as the reverse complement.
CACACTTTGGTCAACGGCATTTGTTTTCAATTGTGCTTTATAAATAAATTAAAATTGGAATTAAATTGATTATTTTCAAAAGCCCTTAAAATTGAAACTTTTTTCTTTGTCTTTTAAAAAGAAAAAGAGTTTCCTGTGCCAGTGCTAGAACATTTACATTTTTTTTTAGAATATTGAAAATGGAGCAGGAAAGAGTAAAGCACAGGGAACTGTAAATTCAGAGGCTGAGAATAAAATAGTATCAGTTCTTTGACAAGATACATGTTTTTAGGAGAGCACAGGTTGGCTGACCTTCAGCTAAAAAGTTAATGCTTCTGTCATACCATATGAGATTCAGTAGATGTGTTGGTTTCAGGGGATTGGTCTAACTGCTGAGTATGCGATACCTTTTTTTTTTTTTTTTTTTGCAGGGTCGCTACTGTGATGTGAGATTTTATACAGAATATGCATAGGCAATTCCATATGAATAATGGCTTACACGTTAACATCATACAGGGATATAAATTATATACAATAACTGCAATTGTTTTTTGTTTTAAGTTGGACTACACACCTGTAATTGCGTGGTGAGAAAAGGCTTCCACGTAGGTCAAGTAGTTGTGAGGACAGTGCTTCTTTAGCCATCTGCACACATCCTGCTGAGACCACAGAACCACTGGTCTGGAGAGACACGGCAAGGTGGGGCTGGTGTGGTAAACAGAGTACGATTCACCTGAACGTAACTGAAAGAGAAAGAAATAGAGCATGAGAAAGAGAGAGACAGAAAAACTAATTTTAATATGCTTTGCACAGAGAAGTGGAACAGAAAACAAATCTCAAAATGTGACTGAATTGTATGCATCCTTCTGGAGTCCACACTTTTTATAGCACTACTAATTTGAAACCAATCTCTTGCACAATAATAAAAAAGAATAGGCCTATAAACTGATAAACAGCTCTCCCTCCTGCTAAGACCTTTGGGAAATATACATTTTTTTTTTTTTAATAAAATAAATAACTACGCTCCCAGTCATGCATCGGCAGTGATTAAGATGGATGTTTTCATCTCACGCAGCTACCTGATTGGCCACCAAACGGACATGGCCATAATTCTGCACATCGAGCTGTATAAATGAAGGCCATTCTAGAATGATTAGCATTCGTTACAATGACTGCGCTAGTGACATGAGCCACAATAACACTCGCTTGACCTTCATCGCACACTTCCATATGATCACAGACTAATTACACTTATACAAAATCATCCAGCAAAGATAATTCCAGCAAATCATCCACATTTAGAGCCAGTGAGAGTTTATGAGGACTTAAATGATCTGTGACCTAAAATATTAGGATTTTGTTTAATGTGACACCAAAACGAGCATTGCAAATATTTGTTTTATTCAGCAAGGACAGAATCAAAAAAGTATTTATAGTGTTACATATATTTCTATTTCAAATAAATGTCATTCTTTTGAACTTCTCATTCATTAAAGAATCCTGAAAAAAAATTATTATGGTTTTCACAAAAATATTAAGCTGCACAACTGTGTTCAACATTGATAATAATAAGAAATGTTTCTTAAGCATCAAATCAGCATGTTAGAATGATTTCTGAAGGATCATGTGACACTGAAAACTGGAGTAATGATGCTGAAAATTCAGATTTGCCATTACAGGAATAAACTAAATTTTAAAACACATTAAAATAGAAAACAGTTATATTAATTGTAATAATTCAGAATATTACTGTATTTTTGATCAAATAAATGCAGCTTTGGTGAGCATAAGGGTCTTATTTCAAAAACATTAAAAATCTCATTTATAATATTATATATTATTCATATATTCTATTTTACTATTTCATAATGTGTTGAGTCGCCATAAATTCTAGGTCCTGAAGCAAATCTTGTTTCATAAAATAACTCAGTTTCAGTCACTATGCTTTGCATATTTTCTTCCCTTTCCTTAGTGTTCCGTTTCATTAACAGTCATTTATCCTCACAAAATCACAGCCCTTCATTTTCTCAGTTCTCCCTCTATTTGTTTTGCTTTTCTAAGCCATTTGCCACCATCTGTACCCCATCCTTCAAGTTCATCTTCAATTTTCTTTCTCCTTCACAGTTTTTGCCCCATCTCTCTTGCTCCCTTTCTCTCTCTTCTCCCTCAGGCAACTTTCTGCTTTGTGCCTTTGCTGTGTTTGCCCTTGAGGGCAGTGGGGAATTCTTTCTTCTGCAACTGCAGGAAATCACACACATACATTCTTGCACGTGCACATACATGTATGCATGCATGCACACATATAGGCTGAATAAGTGACTGTTCCACTCAGCTGGTTTTGGGTGGGATGCACATCTCAACTGTCTCTAATGCTCTCTATAGGGCATAAACACACTGAGGTCCCTCCATGGATTGTCAGCAGATGGGAATATGAGACTCAGAGAATGCATTTACATCTGCGCCCATCTTTTTAACTACCTGCTCTCACAGTAAACCATGAACATCCTATTGTTTGTGGCTTATAAATGGATTTGCCTAAGTATCTGTCAAACTTTCTGTTTTAATGCCCATTATTTAAGATTCTCTCTTGAATTGCACTCTATGACATTCGATTGAGTCATTTACAGTAGGACAAGCTGATGCAATCTTTCTTAATCTACAATGTCCCTATACAGGCAATGGTATAGAGAGAGTCTATACATTACAGAACCTGTCAGTGAGAGAGGAATTCACACACTTGAATGTACAATATAAATTATTTATAGATAGAGGCCATTTACATAGACGCCAGAGAATCAGTGTGTGAAAACAATAAAGAGAAAATGCAAACCCTAACAATCAAAAATAGCCCCCAGTACACAAATGCATACATAATAGTCACATTTTTGACTACTAATAGTCAAAAGGCACTTGAGTTCTTCATTTATTCTTTGATCATTCTGAGATGACACAACTGCGTAGGGTGGCGTGTCTTGGAAAAGTTTATAGACAATAACAACAGTACTGATGAAAGTGAGAAAACATTTGTGATAAAAGTGACATGTTTTTCTATTTTCTTTTCTTCTTTGTTAACTCTTTTTTTTTTTTTTTGGGATGAGCACACTGTGTCAGATGTCAGTGAGTCTTTTATGTACTGAGATACATAAACTTGCATTGTTAAGAAAAATACTAACAAGTGTAGCTGATATGAACAAAGCATTTGTGTATGAAGCCTTTGGGGAAGAGATAAAACAGAGCTGTTTCTCTGTCCTGTCACTGTAGGACAAGGCTAACAAGGTTCACTATTCATTAACGATGGTTTAAATTAAGGCCAAAAAAGTGCAGAGGTTAGTTAGAATCTCATCAGCTCCTGTTTGGGGTTTTCATGAGGAATAAATTAACATAGACGTCTGATCACGCCAAGCTTTTGATCATGGATTCACTTTTTAGAAAATCAAAGGCAAACACTCTGAACCTTTGCACTCTGATCCGGTTCAGCAAAATCCAACAAATTTAAACCCAAGTTCAAAGATTCACCTTAAGTCTGGTGTTCCCGTTCCAATTACTCTGGCAAAAAGCAAGATTTATGAAAGATTTAGATATTGTACTGAGACTTGAAATAAAAACGTCCACAAGCCGGGACTCAAACTCAGGTCGCCCGAAGTGCAACGGCGCTATATGTCGGCGCGCTGCCCACGAGGCTATCAGCACCAACGCTAAGATTGTTTTTTAAAGAAATTAATACTTTTATTCAGCAAAGACACATTATAATGATCAAAAGTGACAGTAAAGACATTTATAATGTTACAAAAGATTTCTATTTCAAATAAATGCTTTTGAAATTTCTATTCATCAAAGAATCCTGAAAAAAATTGAGCAGCAAATCCGCATATTCAAATGATTTCTGAAGGATCATGTGACACTGAAGACTGGAGTAATGATGCTGAATATTCAGCTTTGCCATCACAGGAATAAATTGCATTTTAAAATATATTACAATAGAAATCACTTTAAAATTGTCATAATATGTCACAATATTACTGTTTTTATTTTTGATAAATTAAATTCAGCATATAAGAAACTCCTTTCAAAACCATTAAAATATTGTACTGACCCGAAACTAAAGCATTACTTTCAGAGAAAATCAGCTCCTATTAAATGTGTTAGTAACATTTTAATGTTACAAAATAGTTTAAACCCTCATTTTAATCCAATAAATGCAAAATGTCCAAATGAACAGCACCTCTGCTAAGTTCACTTAGGAGATAAAAAACTAATTTAACACTAGAAAAAGGAACAGAAAATGACCACAGAATATTGGATTTGCCTTAAGTAATTACTTTTGAATACTATTAATTAAAGGCAGAACACAAACTCATTAAGATAATATTATCTATCTGAGTTTAACGAAATCAGGTTTGGGCCTAATTATTATGTGCAAACCTGTTGTAAACTCTAAGAGGAGTCTAATTGCGCGGGTGAGACTGACTTTGACCCACAAAGCTCTGCACACCCGACTAGAGGCACTTACTTCATTAATATGCTAATGCAGAAGATCAAATGAAGTTAAAAACACACATTACGACCCATATCTCTGCTCTCAGTGCTCAAATCAGCAGTGCCCATGTGACCTGAGGCCCACAAGGCTTTTTAAAGCCATTCTGTGGTGAGTGGTCTCTCTCTTCAATACCCGCCGGCCTAACAGCATCTAACTCATTCACTACAAACTAAGCAAGCTTTTAGATGGATGGAAAGAGTAATGAAGCATTTTGTTGCCAGACTGCCCTCCTCCACCTTTTATAATGCACAGGTTTTCATACAAGAGCATTTCTGAAAGACGAGAAACATTTTCACACTATTAATAATGATAATGCAACAACAGACAGCCATACATTATATTTGCGCACAAATTCTCTAATCACACCTTTTAATGACTAAACTATGAAAAAAATCTAAAATCTGCCATAGCATTAGCTCTGCTGTATAATACCTAGTTTCTACAGCCTACTTTGGAATTTTTCACAGCTGTCAAATTCATTTGCACTGCAAATAGTGAAGCTACTAGTTTATCTATTCATATGATACATGAATATGGTAATCAGCTATAGCAACATTTTTGAGTAGCTTGCCCTACACTGGTCTTTCAATGTCCTCTTTTGATCAATTACAACATCATGTGAAAATGCACAAGAGCTTGAAAGAGCTTTGGTTTTGATACTTAATGAGATGGTACAAAATGAAATAATTTGAAGCTGATACAGGGAATATATAATAAACCGCTTGGCTTTGTTCTTATCTTTATTATTTAATCAGAAGAAGAGGACTGTGGGTCTTTCTCATGCTCAGTGTAGGCTCATATTCAGATGGACTGAGATGTTTGGTAAATATTTCCTTCTTGGTCTCACCTGCAGTCCTTCGGTTCCAGGCTGCTGCAGTAGTTTGACCGGTCGACCACCTGCTGTTTTGCGTCCATGCCCCTCATGCCAGGTAAGGTTTCCACCTGCACAACGACTCAGTTGGTACTTAAAGTCCTCTGGAAGAGCCCTGTATTCCACCGCAGGGCGACAGAAAGTAAAACTGGAGGCCGCTGCAATAGAAAAAGAGAGATATGGCATTCATTAATTCATTTAGACATTCACATTCCATCCTTCTTACTTATGTTTTCATGTCCCCCTTCAGAAAGACACAGACCACTGAGATGTACAGCAGCAGCACCGTTTGACTAGTGCCTTGTGGGAGATTCAATGTTTACATCAATCAAAAATGCTGTGGTTACAGGTCAGTTCGAGGACTGGGTTTGTCATTGGGGTTTTGATGGTTAAGAGAAGAGTTCAAGGTTTAGGCTCAAGTAAAAGCTAAGCCTCGACAAAAAGAATTGTCTGAATGACTCGTATCTTCTGCGGCTGACTGGGTGGCTTGGATTCTTCCCAAAATAATACCTAAAGATACTAGTCAGCAAAGTTAATGGGAAAATTATGCATTTGTGTGTCAGAGGGTGATAAAACAGCAGAGCATTGGTAGCCCGTGGGGTAATCTAATGAAAAGCATATGAGGCACCAGATTTCCAGGAAGGAAAACTTTAAGTGCTGCTAAATACCGAACGCCTCGGAAAACATCAGTTCTTGCTGAGCTAGACAAAACTAGCATTTTGAAATTCATGATACAGTTAACTGAAAACTTTTGTTAAGATCTTTCTGGTACAAAATATGCTTTAAAATACTCTTTTAAAATCATTTACTTTCCCTCATGTCATTCCAAACCTGTATGACTTTCTTTCTTTTGTGGAACACAAAAAAGGTCATTTGAAAAATCAAAGTTTCAAATCAAATTTGAAAAAATTCCATGTTGTTTTTGGATCCCACTGACTTTCAGTATATAGCATAGACTGGTATATAGATAAAAATAGTAGAAATACATCTTCAAAATATATTTCTTTGTGTTCCAAAATTGTATGTGGGTCATTGACAAATAAGGTTTTTAAAAGTGTAAAAAAAAAACGTAATGGAGATATAATTAATTTTGAAGTTTTATTAAGTGTTAACAATGAGATTATGTGGTTTTTATAATCAATGGACACTGCTTTTGTCATTTTTTACAAGATGGACAAAATTTGTCACCAAAAAAGTCAGTTTAACCAAAATTTCGGGTTTACCGAATGACACATTTGGTTATACCGAATGACGATATTTTTAAACAATGCTAACAGACTGATATTTAGCTAGCTAGCTAGCAAAAGGACAATCAAACATTTTATATTTAGTAGAATTTTTAAAATATGACAACATTTTCCATGTTTTGTAGCAGTTGTACCGAATGACCTGATGTTTCAGGACATGTGTATGAGCAAGCGAAAACATGAATTTTTCAAGTAGGTAAGAGAGAGTTAGTTTCTTTGCTTCACGACCATGCGGTCCTTTGCAGGTGTCTGAATGATGTCACATCCTGTCACATGATATTGACCTCATGCCTTGATCCAAAATGGTCCCTTTATATTGGTTACTCCGAATGACATCAATGAAATTCATTTTTCCGGACATTCTTTCTTATAACAAAGCAACGACTTCTACACATAATTTTAATACCATTTTGCACTATGTTGATATATGAGGTTATAAAATCATGCCAGAATAAAAATATATATACATTTATTACATTTTAAGATATTTTAATCACAAATGAAATGGCTGTATTGGCCTTTGGACGGTTAAACCGAATGACCTTTTGACACTTCAAAATCTTTAAAATACCTTTATATGTAGCAAAATATAATTAAAACCTTTTGGATTCAATAAAAGAGATCTAGTTACTTACATACTTTGGATGTCATATCTTTGTTTTTTATTATTATTGAGGCCTTTGGACAAAAAAATGACCCGTCATGTCATTGACCCATATACATATAGCTGTGAGTATAAAGGCCCGTTCACACCAGGGAAAATAACTATAAGATAACAATAAAGATATAGATATAGTTCGTTCTCAAAAATCGTTCTCAATATTAAAGAATGGCAGAGTTCACACCACAGCTTTAATGATAATGGCACAGAGAAACAATATCGTTGGCATCACTTTCAGAATGATTTTATTCAGCTGATGAATCATGAACGATAAAAACATTGACAGCCAATCAGAATCCATTTCTCTGTAATGAGCGCGAGCATTTACAGTGACAGTCAAGCACGCGCTTAGAATAAACGGAACGATATTGTCCGCTGGTGTGGATGCTAATATGGTTGTTTTTATAGTTAGCTTTATAGTTATCGTTCTTGGTGTGAACAGGCCTTTAGACTGTGAAAATGTGCATATTTCAAAAAGAAATACAGCAGACCAGCACAGTTTCGCTTGGCTGGTGACTGTAAATGAGTCGGTGGGCAGTCTAAGCAGATTTTCTCCCACAAGCTGCGAGAGGCCAGTGCATTAACAGACAAAGACAGATACAGTGTGCATATGTGCTCATTAAAACCACACGCTTCTAATCACCACCTTAGTCTTAGCACAAACGAGTACAATCAGTCATCTCTGCGCATGGCAGTGTGTGTGATGGACGGTATTATATCGGCATGTGTGTTTGTGCATAAGCAAGGGTTAATGAGAGGGAAAGACTATAAGTTAGTGTGTGTGTGTTGGAAGGTGGAGGCCTGGATGAGATAAAAGGGATGTCTTTTGCTCTCGTTCCCTGCAGCCTCACAGGCGGCTACAAAGGCCGTCCTCATCAAGAGTGCATGGGGGATGCCTGCCTGTATGAATGCATTTGGGACAGAGTCACAGATGAACACAGTCTTTCATCGCAGTGCCTCTGAAGCAGACATTAGAGAGATGTCGCACTACTGTGGCTGGAGGGTGAAAACACGTCAAGGCCTGTTAGTCCTGGACAGATGTTGCCCTTATTTTCTATATCTGTGTGCAAAAAGATGTGCTCCTAAATCTAGAAACAGTATCTCCTTCTGAAACCTTACTCTTGACCCACTAAATGGGAAATAGAAAAGTCTATAGGCAGAAGAGTTTTTATGTTATCATTCAAACGTTTTGGGTCGGTAAGATTTTTTAATGGTTTTGAAAGAAGTCTCTTATCCTCATCAAGGCAGCATTTATTTGATGAAAAATACAGTAAAAACAGTAATATTGTGAAATATTTTTACAATTTAAAATAACTGTTTTCTATTGTAATATATTTTAAAATGTAATTTACTCCTGTGATGCCAAAGCTGAATTTTCAGCAGTCATTACTTCAGTCTTCAGAGTCACATGATCCTTCAGAAATCATTTTAATATGCTGATTTGGTGCTCAAGAAACATTTCTTACCATTATCAGTGTTGAAAACACTTGTGCTGCTGACTCATATATTTTGTGGAAACTGTGATACATTTTTTTTTTAGGATTCTTTTATGAATATAAAGTTCAAAAGAACAGAATTTATTTGAAAAAGATTTTTTTTTGTAACATTATACATGACTTTACTGTCACTTTTAATTAATTTAATATGTCTTAATGTGTATTAATTTCTTCCCCCCCCCCAAAAAAAGAAAAGTACTGATCCCTAAATGTTGAATGGTATAGTGAATGTTATTCTTGTATCAAAAAGCATGTCTATGTTCAAGTCCATAACCACATTAGTTGATGATTAATCTAAGATGAAAAATCATAAAAAATCATGCCGCTTCAAACTTGTTGCCGCTTCAATCATGAAACACAAAATGAGCAATGTTACTCTTTTCCATACAATAAAAATAAAAGCTGGCCAGATATTGTCAAGCTCCAAATATGACAAAAAGCACCATATATATATATATATATATTATATATAATATATATATATATATATATATAATATTTTTATTTTTTATTTTTTTGTATATATTTATATTTATATATACAATTCGTATATATATAAATTGTACATATAAAGAAATAGAACTATGTGAGTTCAGAATGACAGGAGTGTGAGTACATGATGACGATTTTAATTTTTAGGTTAATTATTCTTTCAAACTTGAATATGTGGTTATAGCCACACTTCATGTTGCCAGTATGAAAGAGAAAACCAACCACAGACAAATCTCGAAATTCATATTATATTTACAGATTCATCATCGTTGACTACGCTTCATTCCCTAAAGCACAAGCAAGCACATAATTAAATCCAGGCCAAGGTGTTTTTCTCACCTGCTGAACCCACCGGACTGAACTAACGATGTGCTCTCTTGTGAGAGCCAAACAAGTTTGCCAGAGATCTCTGAACAGCATGAGGGGTTTGAACTTGGGAAGGGAGTGAAACACAACATCTGTGTGAAGTAATGAGCTACAGACAGAACGAGAGAGAGAGAGAAATGTGGAGATAGCTGCTTCAGATCTGTTTGGCCTCATTATCTATGCAGATGAATGCAAAAATGAATATGCAAGCCATCATTAAAGTGGTGTATTGACACAAACCGCTCAGCAGGTAACTGGCTCACCAGAAAAGTATAGATATTAAGTTTCATTGTGATCTCATACAGACTGTATGAGATAACATAATATGTATGATACAGTACTACATTTGAATGTGTGTTGGAAAAGGAAAAGAAAGTGGGTTCTTTTGAGGTTTTGAAGGACATGTTGAGACGTGGACTCTCGTGCAGAATTTTGTCAATGAGAAGCCACGATTATAGTCAACACTTTTCAATTTACACAACAAAAACTGCACAGAAACAATCATTTACTCACATTTCACAAAATATCAAACAAATTATTTTGCCATTTTACGCTTATATTGGAGAGCCGGATAAATAAAAATAGTCAAATTAATTAACTAATTGCGATTAATCACATCTAAAATAAAAGTTTGTGTTTATACAATACACACACACACACACACACATATATGTATGCAAATATTTATGTAAATATATATTTGTATATGAATATATACACACACGCACACACACACACACATATAAATAAAACTTTTTTGTTAGATGCAATTAATATCGATTTAACATCCCTAAAAAATATTACTGCTTCACACACACATTAATTAGCAGACTGTCAACCTACTTAATTCGTTAAAACTAACCATGTCACTGTGTCCAAGGCTATTTTACCCTGAGTAGATCCTTTAAATGAAACCAAATAGGCTTATCTGATGATCTTAAAAATATGAGAAATGCAAATGCCCACCTGAGTGCAATTTTAACACTAATGTTACATTCAAATTATAGCATATATGAAATATATTCAAACCATATAAGCCTGATTAAAGAAATTAAATATAAAAATTAGTCTGGGACAACTGATACCTCGAGTCATCTGTAGCTTGCAACGTACCACCTAACTACTACGATCATCTTTTTGATTAAAATAAAAATAAAACAATTACCGTCTACTGCCATGTCAACAATCCAGTCTCTGCAACAATGCTCCTGTTAGATTAAAAGTTGCAAACTGAAGTGTCCCATTTCCCACCCTAGGCGCACTGAAAGGTGTTTCTTTAGCAGGTACATCCAGTGTGTAGTGATCGACTCGCGCTTCACAGTGTAAAATATGAGAGTACACATATCGCGCGCTGCACATTCTCACACTGACGCCTCCCCACGCACACTGTTCACCTCAACTACCTCTGTTATCAAGCTTTTCATATTTTGTGAAGAAAACCGCCTCTTTATTACATAATACATGCTATTTAAATATATTATCACTTAACTAAAAATATAGACTAAATAGCATAAATAATTAGATTATTTAATGCACGCAACAAACCCCGGCTTTGCTTAATTGCCTCTTAAATCTAATCATTTTTAAAAAGTTGCCTAATTATTAAAAATGTGTAATTGATCTGGAAACCCGCTAGCTTGGTGTAATAAGGTTATGTCTTGAATATATTTGTCACCAAAAGGGTGTTTCGTGAGAAACTGTCGTCTGATTCTCTCTCACGTCCCACTGGCAGCAGGCAAAGCCTGTAATTAGTCTATGAAGTTCAACAAGCACATTACGGGGGTGAACTTCTGTGGCCCATCATATAATATTTCACCAATGGTCGGAAAACTGTTAAAAATAATTATATTGTTATCTTTATTGACTTCATGAGTCGATGCCCGCATTATAGCCTATATGCTACTAATGTTTATAAAACGGTTTGAAAACGAACCCCTCAAAATGAGGGATATTTTGTCCTTGCACTTTAAACGCTAGAGGGAGGCATTTCACCTCAATTCTCTCAGCATATTTTCAACAAGACTTCACCTGAGTGACCTGACTGAATTCAGCTGCTCTGTGTGTGGTCCTAAGCAGAGAACCCGGTCCCAATATGCGTACTTGCAAAATATGCAAAGTAGGCTACGTCCAATAAATAGTATGCCTAAATCGGAATTACAATATCCGCGTTATCACTCATGACATGAGCTGACTGCATCTGAGATTCTGCAGTGTGTGCAGCCAGTTGATAGGCTTGTTCGAGATGCATCGGCGCTGCGCAGACTGATCGGCGTATGATATCAAAGTACCGCGAGAGCGATTCAAAAGCATAACGAGTCGTATGCTCTCCAATCGCTCTCGCGGTACTTTGATATCATACGCCGATCAGTCTGCCGATCTCGAGAGCGAAGACTAGTCAGATTTGAAAAGTTTAAAAATGGCGGAAAACTGTAAGCTGTTCTTCGTCGTTAAACTATACATGTTTAATTACACCCAAGTAAATTATATTCACGGTTGTTGTTTGCATTTCATAGGTCAACATCCAGGTAAACACAAAGGACTTTACGCACTTCATAATCGTCGAGAAGTAAGTTCTTTACTGAATATGCTAGCCTACATACTCTGAAATTACATCGCAAACCATTCAGGCGCCTTTAGACATCAATGTGTTGTTTGCAGCCTTCATTCCACATTAAATATCCTAATGTTAAAATTACAAAACATTGAGCATCAGCCTAAAAAAATCTCTCAAAAAACACTTTTAAAAAAACACAAAAAATTATGTAGTCCATCAATCGTATTTGGGGGAAACCTGTTTAAAACAATCAGAATTTACCTTCAGAAAATTAACCATGGTTTTATTATAGTAAAAGTTATTTTTTTTGGCAGATTGATTACCATTTGTATAACCAAAGTTGTGCTACAAATACCGTGGTTAAACTATGGTGAGTGTAGCATAACCATGATTAATTTGTGGTTACCATGGTTTAGCCATTCATGTTTTTTTTGGAAGTAAAACCATGGCTAATTTTCATATGGGTAGTGACAGGTCATTTAGATAAAAGCGTCTGCTAAATGAATAAATGAACTTATCTAAAGTGTATTTACTAAGTAATAAGTAAGACTAAAGAAAATGGGCATTCTGCAAAGTGTTATGTTTGTGGGATTGGGCATTATAGCCTACTTATTGGGCCATGGGGGTTCATCTATAAAAACTTGTTCTGGACCCTGGGAGTTCAAGTGATGGCCCTGAACAGGACTTTAAAAACTTCTGTCATCAGAAGTGATAAAATGATAATGGTGACACAGTGTATCATTATCCAATATTGTGTTAATACAGCATGTGTGAAGGACACTAAGGAGGGAGTTATTGGGAATAAACAAAGTGGTGTACTACAAATTTATCCCCTCAACAACCTTGAGTAGTGACGGCATGCATGAATGTCAAGTAGCATCGCAGATGGAATGTGGCAATTTAGCTCTCTTTACTATAGCATTCTCTTTAATTTGCTTCTCTGTGTGGTCAATAATTATATTATAATATAAAATTAGGTATTAAAAGTAGATCAGTAAAAGAACAAACATTCTCAGTCTTTTCCGTAAGTTTATGTGTAGTGGAAATGTGCCAGGCATCAGCCACACTTCACACCAAACATAACAGACAAACACACAGTTGACTTGACTGATTTCACCATCAGGAGTTGAATGTGGATGGTTGGTGCTAATTTGTTTTTCTTTTACAAACAAAGGCAACAGAAAAAAAAAAGCTAGAGAGTGAGACAGAAAGAATGCATCTTTATCCATGTCAAAGGCCATTCTTAAACTTCTGCTTATGGTTTCTTTCCCCTTATAATGAACATTTGACCCCGCACACACCACATAGCCTATTTACCATGTTTTGCGCTCTTTAAATCATTCAGTAGTTTCAGCTACAGGGTGCAAATTGCGATTGAAATGAAAAAGGGCCCCACCCTACTTGAGGTGTAACACATCATTACACCTGATGAATGCAGGTTCTGCCCACTACTGAATACAGAACAGCATTATGAAAGTTTGAGGCCTGAACAGCTCGTTCATTGTGATGTCATATCCTGTGGACTTCCTGGGTGGAGGTGGTTGTAAAGAATGGTGTATGTGTGCCCAGTGTGGTAGTGGAAAGCGAGTGCCAACAACATACTGTGCATGTTTTGTCAGTTGGTGAATAATATGAGGGAGGTGACACACAGACACACATTCTTAACTTCAGGGAGCCATTTCTTTAAAAAATTCATTTGAAATTGAAAAAAGCCAGAGCCATGGCATGTGGTCTTTAAAAAAGACCTCATTCACAAAATTTAAATGTACGTTTTTAAAGGATAATGTGCAGTCAGATGGTCATTATGAAAAATAAACCATTTATATTGTTATGACTTTGGCAATTGCCTTATTTGTTGAGAAGAAAGTGTAATATGAACATAGAACTAGCTATGTCTGAATTTTGTCATGGGATTTTGCTATTATATTGTGTATTGAAATGATCTAATCACAGAATGTAACTGGTGTCTCTTCAACTTCATTTTTAAAAAAAAAATCATTTACAGAATTAAAATGATTTTCTTTATATATGAATGTCACATCTGTCTTGGAAACTTTTTTCCATGTCTTCATTATTGTAATTGCTCGGTCAATTCTTCTTCTCCGAAATGAATCACATTTTTTAGGGTATGAACATGTTCAAAAACTCATGAAACTTTGCATACGCGTCAGAAGTGGTGTGGCAAAATGGCTCGATAGCGCCACCTACAAAATTTTAATTAAGCGCCCTTCGCACTACGTTTCACGTACAGGTATGAAATTCGGTAGACACATGTAACTGCCCAATACCTACAAAAAAGTCCCTGGGTGCAAAATCTGAAAACCCAACAGGAAGTGAGATATTTAGAATTTTCTCTGCAAAACAAAGTTTTCGCTGAAGGGCGTGTCCGTGGTGGCCTGACAAAATTTGATGTTTTGCCATGAAACAGGAAGTTGTTGTAACTCGGGCATACAATGTCCAATCTGCCCCAAACTTCACATGTTTTATTAGAGTCCTGGCCTGAAGACATCTACATGTCAGTCATAGCGCCACCAGTGGGCAACAGGAAATTACATGTTTTACACTGTGATTAACTCCTCATAGAGATTTAACCAGATCAACATCATATTTGGTATGTCTAATCTAAAGGCCTTAGTCATGTTAAATTGCAAAGATCTTCAGTTTTCATTGAAGGGCGTGTCCATGGCGGCCTGACAAATTTAGTCATAGCGCCACCTGCTGGCAACAGGAAATGGCATGCTTTGCACTGTAATTCACTCCCAGAAACACATTTATATATGCCATGAAGTACCAAACACGCTAGAAACACGTTAAATCATGCAACACTTGGCTAAGTGCTAAAGTATGCGAATAACGCCACGAAATCTACATGGCAATATTCAGTTATAGTCAAAGCGCCACCTGTTGGCAGCAGGAAGTGTGGCACGTCGAAATGACTTTGCCATATTTCTCCTGTATTTACATGCATGTCACTCACTATTCACAGTTTTCCTAAGGCCACCAGGTGGCGGTGGCCCCAGGTGCGAGGGCCCTTTCATCGCTGCTTGCAGCTTTAAATTTGCTTATGCATAGAGTTTAGCATTTTACCCTTATCCCAAACCCAGACTTTAAATCAATGACAACTTTGTTAAAAAACAAAAACATAAAATAACACTTAATTTAAACATATAATCTCACTATTCAGTCCCATGCAAAGCATTCTGGGAACTAGAAATCTCCAGCCCAGTTTTTGTTAATGCTAGTGAAAATGATCCATGCAATCCCAACATAAATGCATTAAGTTAACTTCTATTTTAGATATTTAAGCGGATTGCACACAGTTAAATAAATTTGAATTTGTTACAAAATGTACAATAATTAAGTTGCATTGGCTCATTTTAATTAACTGACCTAGCAGCAAAAATAAATTTTGAGTATGTGATGACAAAGAAAGAGGTCTCAATCAATGTAAATATAACTCCTGAACTTAATTTTTAATCAAGCTGTAATTGCAAATGCATCTATAGTTGAAGAAACACCCATATGTTTGAATGTTTCATAAACATTGCTTCGTAAAAATATTCATTATCAGTCCTTTTGTTTACTTAATATTATTTACACAGTTTTCAGGTCATCCTAACAGTGATTTACATACACAATGGAGACAGATTTCTTTATTTCAGACCTGTATGACCACATTAGCAGGGCTAATGTGAAATGTGAAAATATAGAAGCCTGTTTATACAGAATCCTGACCCTCCACATTAGAGCAGCACAGCCCTTGGAAACAGGGTAAACATTGTAAGCTAATTATCCACCGCAACTAAACAAAGGCATAGTGTGTTTTGCCTTTGTGGTTTTTTAGAGGGGAGGTTTGAGGTGGTGTGTTTGTTTGCTGGCGGTGTGTGACAGGTGACTTTTTTGGGGCCATGCACAATTAAGGTCTATGAGTAGTAAAGAGTGTTTGGAATTCTCACTTTTTCCCCAGACCTGTAGTTCAAGGACTGCAACACAACCACCACCTCGACCATAGTGACAGCCATGGATACACATACTGTGAACGGATGTTGTAGCAATATAGAGAAAGGAGCGGTAACTTCAGTGATTGTTCGTTTGTTCAGCTTTGCAATTAATCCTATATGGGACAAACATGGTCAACAGGAAAGAATCTCTTTCACATTGTATATTTTTCATTAGAGCTATTTTGCTATTGTCAAGTAATCGTTAATATTTACAGTCCGACTCCCAGTGTTTATCTGAGTAAAACTGTATTTGTTCCACATGGCTGTGTCCGTGTGTGTGTGAGCATGTGACTGCAGCCTACAGCTAGTGAGTCCATATGTTTTCTTAGCTTATGTACAGACCCATATGCTCCTGTATCATTTAGTGTTCATAAAATGGCCAATAATCAGACACGTTACATCAGACTGAGGGTTTTAAAACACATTCCAATAACTAGATTATCAATGCAGTCAAATGTAACATAAAAACAACCTGTTCATTTCAGAAGGCAAGAACTTTTAAACTGATATCAGTTCATGATAATTATAAATAACTGATGTACACTTTGATTTATTCTGAAGTAATTTGCTTATACTAATAATTATGATTTATCCACCTTTAAGTCTCAAAACTTAAAGCATGTTCAAAACTTCTGAACATCGCTTTTGTACTGTGTGGGTCAGGTCTCAAAAATAGCACCTTTGTGTGATTTGAGTTAGGTGGCTTAGTGGGTGGATCTATGTAAATGAGATGGTCCGGTGGTTTATGAATTGACCAGGACTCTCAGTCCCAGCAGTCTGCAGGAATCTCAGCATCACCACCACAGCAGGAGCACAGCGTGTCCTTTTTAGACACTATTTTATGAGATTTTTTGTTGTTGTATTGGCTAAGAACAACATGGCCAGATGTGACACTAGCTAGTGTCACACTTTTATTTACCTAACATAAGGCATATGTCAGTTTTTAAGTCCATACCCATAGAATTTTTTAGATTTTGTTTCTGGCAATAGAGGGATTTCCCTCTGTCATTTCTTTTTTTCTCTCTCTCAGTATTGATAATATACAAAAAATCATGTTAATGGAGATGAACTTGCTTCTTTGGAGTTCTTTTCTGACTGTGGCAGCATTACACCCTGCATCAAGCCGATATAGCCTCTACTCTGGACCCCATCCACAGTACAACTCAGAGAAACCGACGGCCAGGCATAAGTGAGTATCCATGAGTGAAAAATTAATTTTCTTAATTGATGGCACAGATGGCCAAAAAGCCGTTGAATAAATAATTTCAGACACATCTGGGAGGCAATACTGCTGCACTTAATCTATTTACTGGCATCTATGCTGGTAAAAATGTGAATGTTCATTCCATTCCAGGGAGGTACTAATTAAGACTGTGGTTAAGAAAATATGACCCAATGACCACTTAAATTAATCCACTGTAGACACTAAATACCTGTTGAGTTAACATTTTCCAGTTTTACATTACAGTTGGGTATAATCTGTTTAGTTTACAATGAGGTGCAGTCATAAATTTACTCAAATTTAGTGAATTCATAGTGAATTGAATGTTGCACTGTACAACAAGGTTCTATACATTACCATTAGTTAATGTTTAGGTATCATCATCAACAATGAATGATAATCTATACAAGTTTTATTAATTTTGGTTAGTGTTATTGTATTTTTTTCTTTTTTTAGTAGTAGAAAAATAAACATGTTAATGTATATAACTTTTAATATGAAAATGTATATGTAAAAATGAATATTAAACACGATTAATAATTGCTGTAAAAGTATTGTTTATTGTTATTAACTATTGCGTTTACTAATTCTCTCGCAGGAACCACTGTGCTTATGTTGTGGAAAGAACTGTCTCATTCACTATTCAGGATGGAGTGACTCCCTTCATGAAGGCAGAGTACAACAAGTGTGATTGGGGGCAGAAATGCCCAACTATAAAGTAAGACAGCTATTAATATTTGTGTAACTTTCATACATGCAATTAATGTTTGTATAATAAAATAGACTTTAGCTCACAGATTTAGCTCATTTTGACACCCGGCCTGTTTTTACAGGTATCGCACGTACTACAAGCCTATGTATAAAGTTGCCTATAAGACTCTGACTGAGCTGGAGTGGAAGTGCTGTCCTGGATATGCAGGTGTCGGTTGCACTGCGGTATATGGAATGAAAGCAAGGCCCCTATTCAAAGGACCAATGCCTGCACAGAAGGATCCGATTCCTCATTTTAAAGGTCCCATGCCTATGCAGAAGGGCCCTATGCCTCCATTTAAAGGGCCCATGCCTATGCAGAAGGGCCCTATGCCTCCATTTAAAGGGCCCATGCCTATACAGAAGGGCCCTATGCCTCCATTTAAAGGGCCCATCCCTGCACAGAAGGGTCCCATGCCTTCTTTTAAAGGGCCTATGCAGAAGGGTCCCATGCCTTCTTTTAAAAGGCCTATGCCTACACAAAAGGGTCCAGTGCCTTCTTTTAAAGGTTCCAAACCCTCTCAAAAGGCTTCATTTAAAGGGCAGTTTCCTCATCCCCACTTTAATGGAAACCCCTGGAATCAACCTCAACCACCGTCTAATGGCATGAATGGATACCCAGGCCCTAATACTGGACCCTCTTCCCAAGATGCCTCAGTTGAACCTTATCCAGACCACCAAGAACCGGAAGTAGATTATCCTGAACCCATGCCAGAGCCTCAAGATCTTGGCCTTGATTTAATCCCAAGAGAGAATGAGCCAATCACAGGCTACCAGGATCCTCAGCCAGATCGCCATGGTTCTATATCAGAGCACAGTGAGACAGAGCCTGTTTCCAATGCACGGGCGCCCTCTGGTGGTAGTGAAACAAACCAAGGTAAATAAACTATATGCATTTACACATTCTAGTATATATATTTGTTTTGAATCAGCATTTGTTCGTACAATTAAAAGTGTTGTGTGCCCAAATAAATAAATATAATTAATTCCCAGGTCATGATGACAACATTATTGAAGATGAGCGGTTGGGTAGGATAGAAGAGGATGTGCAGCGACTCTTTCTTGGTCTTGAGACTCTCCGTGGTACAGTGACAGGTATGGAGGACAGTTTGCGTGCTTCCCTCCGTGAAGATGCCAACCGGATGTTGACTGCACTTATTTCTGCAGCACCTAGCCCTATTGCTGCTCCTTCCCTGTCCAGGGACTCTTCTGTGGGTTTCGGAGATCTTCCTGGAGGTGCACCGGATATTGAGGGTTCAGATGTGGTGGGACAGTTCCCAAACTTGGTCGATTTAGCTGAAAAGGTTTCAGAGCTGCGAGCAGAGCTTCTGGCAAAGGCATCTGAGCTGGAAGAGATAAGAGGAGCAGTCATGGGTCACAACAACACCCTTCAAAGACTGTCAGATGGGTCAGTGAATATTACTCAAACTAACTTCCAAAAGGCCCTGGAGAAAATAGTGGAGTCCAAAATGAGTGAAGCTCGGGTGGCCATCTTAGATGGCTTTGAAAAACGTGTGGAGAGTGCTGAGGACCGATGCGAGGGTCGCATGGCAGAGGTGCGGCTCCAGTGCAAGGAAGAACTTTTGAATGGACAAGATCAGATTGAGCAAGTCCTAGACATAAGGGCCGTAGGATTGAGGACAGAACTCCAAAAACTTCAGGCTCAACTTCAAGACCTGGAGCCTGAAGAGGGTTGTTGCATTGCTGTATCAGGTCTAACTGAAAGGCTAATTCTTGTTGAGCAGTCAGTGGGTGGCTTGAATGAGTCCCAAATACACCTACGTGCCGAACTTGGTGGACACAAGGACCATATAGAGGGCATGTTGGAGGGCCGACTGGCTTATGTGGAATCCAAGATGAATATTGCATTGAATCAAGAGGAAGCAAACATTAACAAAAGAGTGCCCACCGACCTGGAGGCGCAGTTAGAGGGGAAGCTTAAAGCTCTTGAAAGTCGTCTCTTGGCTGCAGTGGAGGAGCTAGGTAATGTCACAGCACCAACTTTGCTAGAGGGTCAGGCTGTGCCCACAATGGAGACAGATATAGAATCACTCAGAAGAAGTGTTGAGGACGATTTGGACCGTTTACAGGAACAGCTTAAATCCATAGAGGTTATGTGCACTTCATCTTGTGTTCCACAACCTGTTCTTACAGGATATGCAGCTCCTCTGGCAAATAAGGAGGATAAAATTGAGGACAACCACAAGGAACTGAACGGGAAACTTGATTTACAAGTAGAGAGATTGAATAACCTCAATGCCACACTATATAATCTTCTTGTCCAGTTGGCAGAGAAACAGGAGGTAGGTCTTCAGGGTGAGGTGACCCTACTGAAAGTTAGTGTGAACTCCGTTAACAGATCGCTCTGTGGCTTGCAAGAGTCTCTTGGCTCTGTGATCAGAGAGGTCAGTCACACCAACCTTACCTGGCAAGAGAGAGAAGAAAGGCTTGCACAGCAAGTGAAGGGTGTGGTTCAGCTGGTGGGGCGACAGGCATCTATGCTGGGTACTGGGGAGCGAAAGTTGACCCGTCTGAAAGGAGAACTTCAGGATCTGCGGCGGAGAGTGGCCGGAGAGCTTCAGGGTTGCCGCTCCACTGCCCTGGGTGTCCAGAAGGAGGTAAATGAAGTCGGGGGTCGTGTTGCCCGTGTGGAGGGTCAGTGTGGAGGGCTGGCACACCTGGCTGATGACCTAGAGAGAATTCGAGGAGAGCTAGAAAGGCACTCTGATGGGTATTTGTCTCATGTAAATAGCACCCTTGTTAACCATTCTCACCAGCTGTCCGAGCTCAGAGATAGCATTCAAAACTGCACTGGATCATCTGGGTCTACTAGGAAAGCCGGGGACAGTATAGCTACAACACAACAAATGGAAGAACAACAAACAACACAACCAGCCCATCCCAGAGGAGACCAGTTTGCAGTTCCCACACAGCACAGAGGTGACTAGTAATTCAAGTGCACTTTATAATGTTAAGACAGTCTATACTCAAGACATATACTATTATATAGTATCTTTCTAAGGAGGCTAGTCTCTTACCAACATCTGTTGTATGATCAGTATTGTTGAAATTCACTCTTCCCAGTCTGTGGTGTTGCTGTATTGTATTGTTGCTGTCTTTTTAATCACTTGTCAATTATATATATATATTTTTAAAAAACTTTTTCTTAGCAGTTTTAGGGTTGATAGGTTTATTCATTGTCTTACTATGTTCTTGTGAATATTTTTTATATAAATTGGATGTCTGACTTTGCAAATGTTTTTATTGTAGGGCTTTTTAAATGAAAGAGACTGTTGTTCAACATTTCTGGAACATGCTTCAATGACTTTTGTGAATTTTTGACTTTTTTTTTGTTACCTCTTTGTACTTTTTGTGTTTGTACCTTTATACTGTGTATGGTTTGTGAAAGATGGTTCTTAATAAAATGTTGAAATCTCACTTATTTTTTTAGTTTATGAGGTTGACAAATTACTGTGTATATTATGAATCTCCAACAGAAAACATTCAAAAGGCAACAGGCTAATAATTGCACTCTTTAATGGCATAACATGTGAAGTGCATTGAATTGTAAAATGTCATCATTCAATTTCACATTTAGACTTTTACATTTAAACATGAAATGACCAAAAAAAAAAAAAAAAGAGAATAGAAAAAAAAGCAATAATAAACATTTGTGGAAACTTTATGAGCTCCTGTCGTATTCCATTTTTTCCAATGTTTATATCAAAATGAAATCTGTGAAGGAAAACAGGACATGTAAAGCAGTTATTCCACATTTGTATAGATGTTTTATCATTAATGTCTAGCTAAAACAGTTGAAACTGTGATGCTTTTGGACCTGTACTTCTGAGCATTTATGAAACCATCTAAGAAGGTTTTTTTTTTTTTTTTCAATTTAATAGGTGATTACAGAAGTTCTATTTAGTTTTTTTTTTTTTTTTTTTTTTTTTTTTAAATGTGAAAAGGACACATTCACAAGCCCTCACATATAACTCTAAAGGTGATTATTTAGGGATGTTGGTGCTGATGCATCATACTTACTAATATTTCCCCCCTGCTCTTTCAGTTCCTTGATGTATTTCATTATGGCAAAAGTATCATATCCGAACACTGCTGCTGCCAGCAAACCAAAAATCTTAAAGATCAAGCATGGAAAAAGTTTGAAGAAACAATGGTGAAAGCACAAGGATCAATTAATGCACATAAGAAAATCAATAATTTGTATACTTATGACATCTTATAATCATTAAATAGAACAGTATAATATGATCTAGTTTTATAAAACGTGTTAATGAGTTTGACAGCAACACCATTAGATATCCATTTAGTGTCCCAGCAACCTAAAACTTTCATTGCTTTGTCTTTTCACATTACCCTTTCAGCCAGAAACATATTCTTTGCTAATTTACTCACCGAACCAGCAACTTCCCCAGAACTTCTCAATGCCCAGCTAATGCAGATAATAGAAGTAATGAGTAAGGTGAGTGAGCCTGTGATTGCTCTGAAGAAGTCCTGCAAGCAAATGAGAACATGTGACTTGTTTGTTAATTTTCAGTATAAATTGGAAGAGGTTGAGAACAAAAACCTTTGAGTGAAATGCACTTATAACATGGTGGTTAGGTAATAATTGGTTAAAAAAAAAATTAAATCCAGAGAATCCAATATCCAGTATATGGACATTTTACCGTCCATGGCAATGCCCGTATCTGCAGTTCCATGCCATAAATGATGAAGATGATAAAGGCCCAGACCAGCTCTATAATGGGGCACCACAAGTAGCAATCAGAAGAGACTGCTTTACAAATAATCACAATGAGACATAGAGCCTAATTTAAAACAAAAAAGAAGTATATCATTGTACATATATCACTCATTTTAAACAAAATTGTTCAAGATTAATCATCTACAGTTTGCATGTAATAAATGTAGCATCAAATGAAAGTCTATTTTTAAACCATTTAGATTTTAAAATGATTTATTTTAAAGCAATATGAATCTTTATTAGCTACATTTTAACACTCGGCAGACTTACAATTTCAATAGCTAAAATCATCCCCTTTGGTGACCAGATGAATTTTGTCATTTGCTCCGTGGCTGAAACTGGCTCTGTGGCTGAAACTTCTTTTGTTTCGACCATCTTGATCTTGTAACTTAGAAAAAAGCATAAAAAAGCATCTAGAGTAGTATATATAGATAAATTAATATAGAGTTTAAAAATGTCATATATATATATCTATATCAAGATGCAAACAGGACGCACTGTATTTTACTTTACTTTATCTGAACAACAGTAAAAATCATCCCTTTTTAGTGTGTTAATTTCCACGAATGTTACACCAAACTTTGTTAAGCATAAAACTGAAATTTAGAGTAAACATTCACCAATATACTATATTATACTATATTATTTAGTGGGCTATAATCATTTAAAAATTGAACATCTGATATGTTTGATTCATTAAATACCTGAAAAGAAACAGTTGAATAAATCTCTCGGCTGCGATGTTTTCACAAAGGTGCTTAATAAAATAAAAGTGCAGTCCACCTCTCAAGTGAGTAAAGGTGCAGAGAGAAAACTACATCTGTTGCGCAACAATGCATGTCACACACTTTATTTCTGGTACTTTTAGGCTTACAGGGTGTTCCTTCCTGTCACCGGATACTATTGGTGGGTCTGAGTAATTTGCCAAAGCTCTTAAATATGACAAAAAAGATGTCAATGCTGGTAAAAAATTTCATTATTCAGGGGATCACCAAACCTTGAATCATACATCTGACATTTGAATTGATGACATGGTTTTCATATCATATAATAAATAGGCCTATTTATTGTTACTACTGTAAAGACATTAAATTATGTGATCTCTTTCAAGAAGTGAAAAAAAAAAAGTAAATTAAATTATTTTGTTTATCAAAACAATACGATCAATGCTGAATTGAACATTTTAAATAAGCATTACCTTAGATATTAAGCAAACCATGTTACTTTGGCAAAGGTTTTTGTATTACTAGTGTGGGCCTTTACCCTGAGTGTGAGGTAAAAGGCCCACCTTGCCCCCTCATACATTTATATAATTTTTAAACAAAACAATCTACTTTTTATGATTTCTTTTTCCACAAAATGTGTTGCTCCATCAATGTTCAATAAAAACATATTTTGGTTTCTGCAATTATATACACTATTTTCCTTAAAGTGTGCATTTAGCCCCTTTGCAGCCTATAATGATCCAATGACCTAGCATATATTTAATAACTACAATGCTAATTACTTGGTAGAAAATCATAAATTTAAAAATATGTAAAAAATAATAATACACCTCCACAATAACCCACATAGTGTGCATAACTCACAAATCTACTTGTGGTTTATTGGGTGAAGAGAGAATGTAGTCATTTCCTATCTCTGTGAGTTCCAGAGAAAATTTCAGTTTCTGTGTATTTTCCGTTTGAGGCCAATGCTTTTTTTTAGACTCAAATGATCATACAAACAACACATGAGCAGACAGATTAAGCTTTTCACTCTTCCATACATATATTAACAACTTACCTATCTATCTATCTACTGTATCTATCTATCTATCTATCTATCTAGTGCTGGGCAGATTACTTGCAAATTGTAGTCCGTTACTGATTACAAATTCTATTATGAACATTAGTTGTAGTAACATAATCTAGATTTCTATATATTCTGACTACTTTTTGATTACTTTTAGATTACTTTTGACCTAACTCGTTTATCACTTAAATTTGGTTGTGTATTTGCTATATATATATATATATATATATATATATATGTGTGTGTGTGTGTGTGTGTAAAAGAGAAAGACAAAGAAAGAAAATTTTCCATTATTTGTTCTCAACAGCACAAAATGCATTAAGCATTAGCCTACACATTATGCCAGGGTTTCCCAAACTGTGAAACTGCAGGGGGATTGTTAGATGATAAAAAGCTAATGATTAATTAAATCATAAAAATGTCAAATTAAAAATAATAAATTATTTAAAAAAAAAAAAAAAAAACAATCAAAATATTATAAAATAATACAATTGTGAATAATTTGTGTGAGTAATATGTAATCATATAGTTCATAAACAAGTAACTGTAATCTGATTATGAGTAGGGCTGGGTATTGACACAATTTTCATGATTCGATTCGATTTCTATTCACATGCTTGTGATTCGATTAGATTCCGATTCAATTCCATATAGATTATTTTGGATGTAGTATATCACACAGTACATGGCAAATTTTCTAGAGGGAAAAAATCTCTCAACTAATGCTGTAAAATACACATGGGAGTCAGTTGGTACTACATTACTATAATATTGAAGGTTAAAATTATCTTATTTATATACAAACACTTAAATTACACTCAATGATGTTTTTTATAATAAATAAAGTTTAGAATTACATAATCATATTTATACTCCAATTCGTTTTTTAGAAATATAATCATTTACAGTTTTTCTCAGTTGCTTTGTCACATTTCTCGAATCATCCTTAAAATTTGCAAAACAGTATGTTCATTTCTCAAAACAATTTGTACAAACAGCACAACGTATTGGATTACCTGCAAAAGCCTGTAACCTGCTCAAAATCCTTAGATCATCTCTCAAAAGAAAGTATTTATGTCAATGAACATATCAGTCCTTGTGTCATTGTTCTCGAACAAGATAGTCAAAATGCTTAGCCATGTTGTCAATATAACAGTGATGAATATTTCAGATGTAAACTATGGCTACAGTTTTTATGACAGTGATTGAAACTGCACAAGACTGCACTTTGTCTGTATGGCATATATCAATTTTAACAGTACAAATGGACACATTACTGTATATGGGAGATTGATTGCAAAAGACTGGACAGGATTCACAGTTTTGTATTTACTGTTGGTCTGTCAACAAATTACTGTAAAATGTCCTTGTGATAAATGAAAAAGACAACACTATATACGTACACTATATATATGTATTCTTGTGTATGTATGTGATATAGTATGTATCTGTATAAAGTTCATTTAGCCTACTATACTATAAGTGTAAAGCAAGTGTAATATGCTACTGTAAGTGTAAAAATGCTACTGTAATATTAAGATTATAGCATGTATACCATATTAGAGACCAGTGCACATTGCTGAAATACATACCTGTTATGTCTATGAAATACTTGAATGATTGAGGAAAAGGTTTTTCTCCAAACATTCAGCTGCACATTTAGACCCACATAAGCCATTGTAAGGTCATGATTGAGAACATTGTTTACAATAGTGGTCCTTATTTCACCAGAAACGTGCCTACGCCCCCTTTGCTTTATCTACCTCTTCCTCTGTTTTGCCTCCCTACCCTTCTACCACACATCCTTACTCCTCTTCTTCTTTCCAGCTGTTGGCCCTTTTTGTTTCCATGATGTTCTTCCATTATCAGAAATTGTAACTCTTGTGTTGTACTCTGTCTATATATGTTTCCAGTTGAAGATTCATGACATGCATCTTTGAGCTGTTTTAGAGAACTGGTTGGGTCATTGGTTGATCTAATGCTTTACATTCCCCTGAATACATTAGTGAAATTCAGGATTCACCTGCAAAATTCATCAATTCAGGACACATTTACAAAAGTATAATAGAAATGTATAGATAATATACTTGTATATACACATTGTGATAACTAGGTCAACCATTTTGCATTTAATGACTTGTGCGATGAACTAATGACTAGATGTTTTGGGGGGTAAGACTATTCAACAGAGAACCATATAATACATTTTGAGCAACATGATATTAGCAATTGATAATGTAGGAAATAGCAGACAGTTCATAATTAATTGCCTGAATGTACTAAAGCATTTGCAGTTTGTTCAAAAGAATGAGAAACTGCTTTTATGACGTGCACAAGTGACTAGATGATGTGGTGGTTGAACAAGTAGTTTTGAGAATTTCAGTTCTGATCTGAGAAATGTGCCAACGCGACTGAGAAAAACTGTAATGACTAGATGTTTTAAGGGGTAAGACTATTCAACAGAAAACCATATAATACATTTTGAGCAACATGATATTAGCAATTGATAATGTAGGAAATAGCAGACAGTTGTACATAATTAATTGCCTGAATGTACTAAAGCATTTGCAATTTGTTCAAAAGACTGAGAAAAACTGTAAATCGTGGCTGTCATAACTGATTTATTCAAACATACATTAAATATTATGAATACATTATGAATACTAAATACTGTCTGCTGCATCTGATGCTTTATGTGAAAGCTTCTTGAGATTTTTTATTGACAAAATCTCTAATTTGAGACCCAAAGCATGCCCTTTTCATACGAACCCTCTATTCCGTTGTTGCATTCTGTTTCCTGGGATGCTTTTGAACCTATTTCTCTGCAACTACTTAAAGACATTATAGTCAATATTAAACCATCGTTCTGCTCTCTTGACATCATTCCCCCCAAGTTTTTAAAATTAATTGTTGTCTTGTTGTGTCTGGATTGGTGTCTTCACTAGAGCCATCTGTTCTGAACAATTTTCGTCCTATTTCTGCATTACCTTTTATCTTGAAGGTGTTGGAAAAAATTGTATTTGACCAACTTCAGTTTTTTCTTAAGTGCAATGGTATTTCTCAAACATTTAAATCTGGTTTTAAGTCTGCCCACAGTATACTGAATCTGCCCTTTTGAGAGTGTTAAATGACATTTATCTATCTACAGACAGTGGTGACTGTGGTTCTCGTGCTTTTAGATCTATCAGTAGCTTTCAACACTGTTCACCACTGTACTCTGATATCTAGATTAGAGTCTTATGTGGGGCTAAAAGGAATCGTCCTTAAGTGGTTCCAGTCTTATCTCTCCTCTTTTAGTCAAGTTAGGCAATTGTTCCTCATCTATTGCTCATCTAAACTGTGGTCTACCTCAAGGTTCTATCTTGGCGCCTTCTCTTTTTTCCCTGTACATACTAACTTTGGCCTCCATCCTAAGAAGACACGGAGTATCTTTTCATTTTTATGCAGATGATACCCAAATTTACTTACCAATTAAGAGAAATGTTCCTTCTGAACTTAAAAATTATAATGAATATGTAACGGTGCATATATTTATCAGAATGCTGCTCTCTAGAGTTCATTTTTCTAGCTGACTAATGAGTTTATGGTCACTGAATATGGTTTTTCTGAGGTAAATGTGACATTACGTAACATTGTTACAAGCTGTTTTATTGATGTCTTTCCAAGGTTGAAACACTGATTGAGCTGTTACACAAGACATGATACGGATTTCGGTAAGTTGTACTGTATCTTTTAACATACCTTCATATGTTCATTCATGTTTATTTTGCGCTGTAACTGGTATTAAAGCGGAGGAGAGGATGTTCACATGCACTCCGTGCTGCCGCTTCTCTTTAACTGAGGTGTTAAAACTGTATTTATTTTTTGAATCTCATAATAAGATGCCATTTGAAATCTGAGACTTTGCTTCATATCAAAAGTAACAAAGCAAAAAGATTATTGTGATTTATTGGATGGGAGGCACGCTACATGTTCTGTTCATTCATCAACTGAAAACAGATTAATCGATTCTTGGGATTTAAGAATCAATATCGGTTCGTAAAAATGAGAATCGATTAAAATCGAGAAATTGATATTTTTTTACCCGGCCCTAATTATGAGCATTTTAAAATGTAATATAAACAATTTACAACTACATTTTTGGAATCTGGTTACATAATCTAGATTACATGTAATCATTTACTACCCAGCACTGTGTGTGTGTGTTTATATATATATATATATAAACACACACACACACAGAATGTGTAACAAGAGTGGAATATGTTTATTCTTTAGTCTTATAAGAGTCTTATAACTTATTCTTTAGTCTTATAACAATGTGCATAACTAACTTTCACTTGAACATTTTGTATTTTGTTATTTTTGTTGTAAAACAATATATTACTTTTTTCAATAATAAAGAAAATATATTTTATTGTAATTTTCTAATCATAGAAGCAACAAAAAACTTTTTTATTTATTTTTTTTCAACAGGATAACTTATTCTTTATTGAATTTTTCCTTCATGGATTCCATAGAACAATACAACATAATTTCTGGATAATTTTGGTGATTGAGTTTTCAGCATGGTCATAACCATTTTCATCAATATCTTCATAAACGCTAAGAATATATCATACACATTAAATACAGCACAACCCAAAGGCATCGAGAGTTTCACAAGACATATCAAACACCACTAACAACGGAGAAGTTGAGTAGCATATTCATTTGGAGGAGGAGAAGAGTGGGCCAGAGCAGAGAATGGAAGAGAAAGAGAGATAAAGAGATAGAGAGAATGAGGGAGGGAGAGACACGCTAATACATTTAGCAGGCCGACGGCCTTCTACCCAAAAGCAAAACCTGGTTTTCCTCAAATTCGCAGGCAAATGAACGAGTTTAAAAAAATATTAGATAGTTATAAGTCTGGGTAAGCTTGCATTATGAGCATCTGATCATGCAATAATATAAAGAATCTCATCATAACAACGTCTGCTGCATCAGCCCTAAAGAAAATGATTATCAACTCAGGGGAAAAACGAATCTGGTGCATTTACTAGATTAACTCAGCATCATCACATGATATATACTGTTTGAATACTATACAGAACAATAACTTTAAGACTTTATTGCACCAGTTCAACGTGGTTCAAATGATAAATGTGAATTTCTCAACTAATTTAAATGTCCCCTTTGATTCCAGCCAGGAGGTCTAGCTATCACGTACATTTTTGATCATCTGCAGTTTCAGTGATTGATTGATCACAGAAAATAAATAATCTAAACTGGCATTCAGGTAATGTTCTGATGCAAATCATACAAATTTCACACTACAGCAGTTCATGGTATCAGTTAAACAATGTGCAGGTACTTTATATATATTTTTATATGTACATCTGAAAATATACCTCAATATCACAGGCTTAAATCCTGTAATATTGTATATGTTTTTGAGAGAGGGAAAAGGGAAAATATTGATGAAATTGAAACTGGCATGTATATCTACATTACTGACATCTCAACACACAAGATTGATTCTCTCTGTCCGGTGCTCACACAACACAAACAAAACCCCAATCCATATATATTTATATATCTAGTTTTAGCATCCTCTAACTTAAACAGCACTACATCAACACAGCACTCAGAGGCATTGTGTCATGAACAACCATGCTAATTCTGAACTGAGAATGCATGTGCTTTTCATGATACAACGATTTGAGAGAGAGAGAGAATTTAACAAAGTCAACATTTTCAGTCAGGAAATGAGAAATGCGTTAGGATACCCTTGACCGTTTTGCTTGCTGGTTGAGATAATGTGGTCCCTCCATGAGTTTGGTAATGATTCTGCCCACATTGGCCCTGGACGCCCCCCACCACCTCAGTCACATTAGTGCTCCATCCCACCCATGAAGAAATAAAAAACAACAAAATACCAAACAAAACTAAAGAGGTCAACATACAAATGGAACAAACTGTACCAAACCACAACCCATCAGAGGTAATAAAAAATTAACAAGGAACAACATCTGTAGGGCTTTGTGATTTTTTTTCACATTATTATTGTTATTATTATATTCATTTAGGGTCTCTAAATTGCACTAGACTAAAGTGTTATAATCCCATACATATCTTTAGGAAATATTTATATTTTATATATATATATATATATATATATATATAGTTTATAATGATATCTTTACAGCACAGACAAATACATTCTCTCAAGTTTAGCATCACTATTGTCAACATCATCAATTCAAAATTCATATAGCATTAAGATTCATATACTTTTTCATATTTTGGTACAGTATTCAAGTGTCTTGAAATTTGATCGAACTTTTTTAGTTGTATACATGACAATAATAAACAGCACATTAAAACCCATCTGCTCTATCCCGCTCCCCTCTGTATGTGATTTTAGATTAGCCCCGTCCCCTCCCATCCCTCCCGCCGTCTTTTTGTTTCACAGACGTAAGCACAAACACACGAACAGGAAGTGTGAAGAAGTGTGGGGTTGTGGGTAGGGTTCAGGCACCACACTGCTATAGTCACACGATCAACTTCTTTCTGCGGAAAGACAGAGAATACGCTGATATGAAAATTCTGTCCGATAATAACCAGTAAATGGCTGATACTCAAATTTCATAAGATTCTGTCTGAATAAAATAAAATACAAAAAAATGAAATCAAATGTTTAAAATGCTACAAGAAGTGCTTGAAGTGGAAAAAGTGCCGGTACTCCCAGAGGAGAGTGAAAAATCCCCTCAGTTGAAGTGTGGCAGGATGTGAGAAGTACACAAAAAAGTAAGGCTACACTACAGATTAAAATATAGTAGTGCAGGTACTGCATAATTCGAGCACTGGCTACAAGTGAATTTAGGCATTATAACAATATAATGTACAGTATAAAAAAAAGTGAACAGATCTCCAAAAACGTACCTTCCACTCACCAGCCATCTCCCGCTTCCTCAGATATTTCTTTGATCACATCTGGTTGGAAAAAGAGGTGGGTGCCCCCTGTTGTTCATAGCCACCCTGACCGTAGTCTCCACCCTGATTGTAGCCTTGCTGGCTGTAGTCGGGCTGGTAGCCTCCCTGGGAAGCGGCGTACGGGTCTGGCTGCCCATAACCTCCCTGCCCATAGGAATCAGGGGCAGGCTGCTTCTCTTGGGCGGGCTGTTGGCGCATAAATGGTGCGATGATCCCGGTCTCCTTGAATACAAACCACAGGTTACCTGTCCACAAGATCAGGTTGAGGAAGCCAAAGACCTGGAGAGAAAAAGAAAGTTAACAATGCACTTTCAAATTTTGTTTGATTCACAAGAAAGATGTTAAAGGACATTCACCCAAAAATGAAAATTCTCTAATCATTTACTCACCCTCATGCCATCCCCAATGTATATAACTTTCCTTGTTCAAATTAACACAAATAAAGATTTTTAGGAAAGTAATGAATCTCTTTGAGTCCATATAATGCAATTGGTTCTGCTCGGTTGATGCTTGAAAAACCACATCTAGCAATCGTGATGGTAATTCGTATGACCCCAGTGGATGAATCAATGTCTTCTGAAGTGAAACGCTAGGTATAAGAAAAATACTAATATTTGTAACTTTTTTTAATGATAAATCATTGCTTCCGGGTAACTGTCCTAGGTGCGTTCACAAGTTCAGCTTGACTCGTTATTAAGTTCACGTTCATGTTACTTCTTGTGCAAACTTCACAATGCGCTTACTTCAAGCAATGATTTATTGTTAAAAAAGTTAAAAATATTAGTATTTTTCTTACACACACCTATCATTTTGCTTCATAAAACATTGATTCATCCACTGTGGTATGGATTACCATCACAATCGCTGTGTGTGGTTTTTCAAGCATCAACTGAGTGGTAGTGGTAGCGGTAGCGATTCAATGGCATTATATGGAGATTATTCTCCTAAAAATTTTTGTTTGTTTGTCTGAAGAAAGAAAGTCATACACATTAAGGATGGCATGAGGGTGAGTAAATGATGAGAGAATTTAAATTTGTGCATCAAAATGTTTTTTTTTCTTTTCTTTTTTTTTAATCAGTAAGGGAATTTCTCAGAGAGCTGAGTAAAATTGACTCACCACAGAAGTGTTAAGACCGGACATGACGGGGTCGTGAACTTCACGGCAGCGGTTGCCTTCCCGTTCACAGGCGGGGATCAGTTCCAGAACCTTCTCTGGGTCTGTGGCTGTCTTGACATCCGACAAACCCTTCGCCCACGCTGCCGAGCTCACCAGCCACATGAAGGTGAATACACACGTCACGCCAAAATCCTGAAATCATTTTATTTATATAGAATTATACATAAATACAGGCTTGGGTTGTATGAAACACTGAGCTGCTACATTAACTGAATAGTTCACCCAACATTCGAAATTCTGCCATTATGCGATACTACTAATATCACACGGAAACCGTTTCACTCCACTTCTTCCTGTCGGATCTATACTGCCAGCATTTCTCACAGCGAGCGTCAATGGTGGAGGAGCAAACTTATTATAATTTTACAAATACTACTGTTATTGTGTCATGGAATGTAGTTTTAAGAGTTTTTTAGATGAGAATATAATTGTTTAGACCTCAAATATGCAATTTATATATAAACATAGTGTCTGTTTGAAAATTTGTTTAGACATTTTCAGAAATGTGAGCTCCAGGCCGTCAGCAGCAGTTCAGCGCTCACGTACCAGCCAAGAACAGCTTTATCTCGGCCAGCCCTTCTGGAATTTTCCGCTAGCTCTTTTGTAGATACTAGTGGTTAAATATGAGATATAATTCATTTTGGGTATACAGTATACAAAAATAAACTTTCTA
The DNA here is from genome assembly GCF_019924925.1 of Ctenopharyngodon idella. Classification (NCBI taxonomy): domain Eukaryota; kingdom Metazoa; phylum Chordata; class Actinopteri; order Cypriniformes; family Xenocyprididae; genus Ctenopharyngodon; species Ctenopharyngodon idella. The sequence continues at coordinate 21,424,475 of NC_067227.1, read as the reverse complement.
GCATATAGGTCTGGAATGACATGATTAAATAATGACAGATTTATAATATTTGGGTGAACTAAGCTTTTAACAAACTGCTGCCTTAGCACATATATAACATGGAAGAAATCTCACAATCAGCGGTCCTTTATTGTTCTCACGGTACTTCTCAAAGGCAAAGAGATAGACGCTGAGAGCTGCCATGGAATACAGGAATGCAAAAACGGCTATGGTGACGAAGAACTCTGCTGAGGATGAGTAATCCCCAACCAGGAAGAAACGCTCACTCTCGCCATTCTTGCAGGTGGGGGCATCGAAATACACTTGATGGAGCCTAGGAGAGATGCAGGGGAACAGGATTACTGAGAAAGTATTTACTTATTTACAACAAAGGCATTTAACCTAATCTAGAGTGACTATACCACACCATGAGGAAAAGGCAAATTACATATTTTCAGTGTGTATTTAGGATCGCAAACAGCACTTGAAAAAACACTTGAAAAAGCAGTGTGAACAGAAACACTAGGATAATCGGGTTCAGAGAAAAATACTGTAAAAATGAAAAGAAAATTATAATAATAATAAAAAGAAGAGGGAAGGAACAAACAAATACATTTATAAAATAAATTTCAGAATTTTAAATTATCTTTATAATATTAACAATATATAACATGATAATACATAGGATTATACATTATATAATAGTACTATATAATGTTACTAATTGTTCCACACAATATAAATGGTTCTTAGATATATTGTTGCATTTAAATTTTAAGATTAAGATTTTAAGAATTTTTGCAGAGGGATCAACATATTAGGGGGTCTTTGAAAACCCTGTCAAATAAAACACCAAAGGCCTTTTACTGCATTATAAGCTGTTTCTGAAAAAGTAAACGCATATTGATGAATAAGTACAACTTCAAATAAACAACTACTGTATGGCCACACAGGTGTTAAATTCAGTCAGGGGTACCTGAATGGATACTCAAAATCCACATCTATTTTTAGGTCACTGTCTGTTCTGTTCTTGCACTCCACGCTCATCCTAAAGGAGCCTGAGTAACTCCCACAGGTGGAGAATGCAAAGATGGCAAACACCTGGAAAAGACAGGGAGGTTTACATTTTTGCATTTAGCACATGCTTTTATCCAAAGTGACTGATTAAATACTTATATACATGGGTCAATGACATGACGGGTCATTTTTTGTCCAAAGGGCTTAATAATAATAAAAAACAAAGATATGACATCCAAAGTATGTAAGGTAGTACATCTAGATCTCTTTTATTGAATCCAAAAGGTTTTAATTATATTTTGCTACATATAAAGGTATTTTAAAGATTTTTAATTGTCAAAAGGTCATTCGGTTTAACCGTCCAAAGGCCAATACAGCCATTTCATTTGTGATTAAAATATCTTAAAATGTAATAAATGTATATATTTTTTATTCTGGCATGATTTTATAACATTATATATCAACATAGTGCAAAATGATATTAAAATTATGCGTAGAAGTCGTTGCTTTGTTATGAGAAAGAATGTCCGGAAAAATGAATTTCATTGATGTCATTCGGAGTAACCAATATAATTTGGATCAAGCCATGCGCTCGTTATCATGTGACAGGTTGTGACATCATTCAGACACCTGCAAAGGACCACATGATTGTGAAGCAAAGTAACTAACTCTCTTTTAACTATTTGAAAAAAATCATGTTTTCACTTGCTCATACACATGTCCCAAAACATCAGGTCATTCGGGCAAACGCTATAAAACATGGAAAATGTTGTAATATTTTTAAAACTTGTACTAAATATAAAATGTTTGATTATCCTTTTGCTAGCTAGCTAGGAAGCTAACTAGCTAGCTAGGTACATATCAGCCTGTTAGCATTGTTTGAAAATATCATCATTCCGTATAACCAAAAATGTTTGTAAAAAATGACAAAAGCAGAGTCAATTGATTATGAAAACCACATAATCTCATTGTTAACACTTAATAAAACTTCAAAATTAATTATATCTCCATTATGTTTTTTTACACTTTTAAAAACCTTATTCGTCAATGACCCACATAGAAATATATACAAAATATATACAAAAATATACATTTCAGAGGAGATTCTGTTAGTTTATTTATTTATTCAGGTATTGCAGTATACATTTTATTAGTGCATATATATTTACCTTGGCTTTGCTAATGCCATGCTCTACTGTTTGAGCTACAGGAAGTTTAATTAAATGATTCAAATCACATATTTAAGTATGACTGGAATGTTGTATTGACCAATACGGTCAAGGTTTGGAACTGAAAAAAGAGAATGATTTCTATTTTGATCTAAAGACTCACATCCACAGGGATAACATTTTTGAAGACTGGTGCAAATGTGGTAATGCCATATTTTACATATTAAAACTGTTTACTGTAGGTGTGTACGAATGCAATTAAAATACTGACTAAATAAACCAAACAAAAGCATCTTTCACCATGCACTCTCAGAAAAAAAAGGTACAAAAGCTGTCACTGGGGCAGTACGCTTTCAAAAGGTGCATCTTGGTACCTAAAGAGGGCATAATTACCTCAAGGATAATTTCTTTTCTACCAAAAGTATACATATTAGTACCTAAATGGTAAATTTTAGAGCCTTTTTAAAGGGTACCATCCCACTGACTGCTTTTGTAGCTTTTTTTTTTCTGAGAGTGTGTGACACCAGCATGCTGACATGGACATAAGCACATTATTTTTCCTTTCAGGATTTGAATCTGGGAGATTGAGTCATAGAGATTACTTATAGACTTTGGCTGGTGGAGGGACTGAATGGAGAATGAAGCTATTAAATTTCACTGAGATGCCATCTGTCATATCGTTGTGCTGGGCTGTGTTATGAACCTAGGCAACACCACAGGAGATGAAAACAACAGACACACATCAAGCCACAATAAACCTTGCTAAACAAAGGCAAAGCAAACAAGTCAAATAAGGCCAAGAGAAACAGGTAAAAAAAAAGTCTTAACAAAGTAACAAATCACACAACCACCAGACCAGACAAGGTCTAAGCAAGAGAAACTATTGAATAATTATAAAAAAAAAAAAGAGTCAGTCAGGTCACACAGACCAGGCAAGACAGACCAAACAAATCAAATCAAACAATCAGTTCAGCTCACATTACCAAGCCTAGAAATGACTGATCCCAGACAGAAACCAAGTGAAGATTCAAGCAAGATTCAGTGAATCAAGTAAACTGAGTTTCATGATTCAGTGAATCGATTAAACTCAGCAAATGTATCAAAAATGAGTTTATTAAATAAGTTATATACAAATGGTGATTTGGTGGAATCATTTGTCTCCAAATAGTTCTGTAATACATAAATAAAGAATGAAAGAAATTACCTTGAATTATTAAAATTACGTTTTGTTTTCTAATGTGAGACACAGCTATATTTCATTTAATATTTCCTACTTGAACAAAAATATTATTTAATATATAACATATTTTACAAATATTTTTAAACACACTGTAGTGCCCTGGACAGTAAGCCTACAGACAGGATACAAATGGTCTTGTTCAACATTTTACTAGTAGCCTATTTGATGATGCCATTTTCCACCCTGCACAAAGTGAAGGAGCACTGTGTGACAGCTAGATGGCATCAATACCCAGCAATTGTGAATGTTCTCCCAAGTCAAGGTGCGTTTAGTGTGTTTATGGTGCATTTACATTGGCACTGAGTGGGTGTTTTCATTCATTCCTATGGAAGACAAACAACATGCTCGGGTGGTGGCTTCTGGGATTGACAGCAGACTGTAGAAAGCATTTAGAGTGTTCGAGAGCATTCAAAATTTGAGAAAAACTCAAGTTTGTGCAAATGAGCGGAAAACGTGAGATGCAGGTATGGCGTCTATGTTTAAAAATATGTAGACTGTGTTGGAGTTTCAGTGTCCATATATCATATTCTATATAGGCCTATACTGGTTGTTTTGGAGTTGTTACATGCTAAATATTGCCAGTTAGGTGCTTTCATTGTGGCTGGATTTACAAAAGTTTATTAAATTGACACCATATCTTTACTGTGGGCATTCTGAAACAAAGCTTGCACTTTTTTTTTAATTTGTGTGTAGGGCTATACAGTATATGATGATTACATTCACCATGTACTGAAAAAAAAGTAGATTTATCACTGGCCTTGCCCGAAAGATGCAGTGTATACAACAGCTATATAGTAATATAATATACTACTTTTCAAATGTCCCCTTTATTTTTTCCAATGCTTCAAAAGTGGGGGCTAAAAATTCAGAGGTAGAGCTGGAAGGCCAACAAGAATAGGGAAACTGGTGCTATTTAACATAAAATAAATTGAGTTAGTAAGTGAATTTGTATGCTTTAAAATTACGTTTCATATCATTTGTACATAAATGTTATTTATTACTGCTGCCAGGTTATTTAAAAGTAGTTCTACCTACATTTCATACAATTATATTAAATAAACAGAATCTCCTCTGAAATGTATATATTTGTATACAAGTGTTTAATCAGAAATGATAAGCTTATGGCAAAATGGTAGTAGTAGTTACAGCTGTTAAGAATCCAGCTCCCAATCCAAGCTGGAGAAAATATGACCATACAGAAAACAGCTTCAGACCCAAAAATATTTTAAAATATTCCAGCTGCATCAGACTGTGAAGTGTATTGTGACCTCTATTGGTGGTGAATGCGTCAGTATACAGCATATGCATGTTTGATATACAAGTGTATTTATGTTATAGACACAATGAGGCAGCATATGAAAAGTGACAGTAGCCTATCATTTCACCATGATATGTGGTGTCAATTTTTATCTAACATCTTTGCTGAAACCTCTGGTTCCAGTTTTAAGTAAGTAAATTAATGGCTGAAATTAACTAAAACTAGGATATATATATATATATATATATATATATATATATATACATAATGTGAACTTACCCATTCTAAGGCTTTGATGAAGCCCAATGGGACTTTCAGCACCCTGAACTGCCCATTGGCAACCAACTGTTAAAAGAACAACATTTGAAAACGTTAGATGACAAGAACGCAGACAGACAGACAGACAAACAGACAGACAGACAGACAGACAGACAGATAGATAGATAGATAGATAGATAGATGAAACTGTGTTATGTATGATGTTTTACTCTTCACCACGATGACTCATTACTCAAACAGGCCTTCGCTCATATAAGAGCCCATTTATTTGGAAGCTTTGTGAAACCTACGCATAGCATCTGCTGCTACTAAAGCATCGCCAAGAAAAAACAAAAGCCTATATCAAAGCAGTGACACGATGAAAAAAACACCAACAACATATTGTTTCAGTCCACAAATTCTTTATATTTTATATCCAGGTATGATATGACTGAATCTCGAGGGAAAAGAAGGGAACGGTGTGTCGCCAGGACCTTGAACCACGGCCAAAATGCCTGCGCGCGCGTCACCGCAATCTCCAAGCCAAAGAGCCGCTAAACAGCAAGCGATAGACATTTTTCTAAAACCTCTAAAATTATTATATAATAACAATAATTAATAACTGATGACGCTCGTCTCTAGCAATGTGGAAAAATGCAAGGTCCTTCATTGAGGGCAAGTAAATTAAATGCTGCGCTTAGATGTGCCCGCTCTTTCTACTTTACGCACGACAACATTATTATGATATTTGGATATATTTGCTCGTCAGACCTGCAGTATGTGGTATTGATTTTATTTGGACATAGTGACGTAGGAAGGTGCGGTTTCACACGACACCATTGTTTGCCCGTGAGGATGGTCCTGCTTTAAACACCATACGAAAAAAAAAAAATCAATACATCGATTTAGGACTCCTCTTTACGCAATTTAATTATTCATTGCAATATATAATATTGGCTTACACATGAATACAGCTCGCATCACCTTGCAAAAAATGTGATCCGATGATGTTCTATAGCCTAAATAAACATCAATAACCAATAAATGACTGTGTATCATATTCAGTAGGCACAGATTTCTCGATCCTTGCATATACTGCCTAATATTAATAAAAAAAATAAAAATAATAAAAAGACAAAAGGGCCAGAGCTCGGAGCTGAAAGTCACACAGTCACAATGTTGGGATGGAAGTCAGCTGCCATTTTAAAGAGCATCTCTGCGTGCGCATCTGCATGTTATAAAGGCCCTCGTGCAGTCGCTTTGGATTGATGTTAACGTTACGCTTTCGCACAAAACAAAATGTAAGTGAGCAAAATATATCATATTACCAATACATATTTATTTAATAACTGTGCAATTGCATGTATCCTTTACGAATACGTCTATACGTCTAGTAAATCTAGCGCTTCATCAGATCTGCTTCAAATATCAAACAGAAATCATAACGTCAATCATGTATTAAAAACGAAAATATAGTAAGTCACGAAAGAAAGCCCCTTGTAATACTGTAGCAGTGAACAGACGGACAGCACCAGCAGGGCACCTTTCCCTATTAAAAAAAAAAAAAAATGCCACCATAATTTCTAAACGCATCTTCATCGTCTGCAATCAACCCTAACTGAAAGACAAACGAAAATGATACATGATAAACACAGCAATAATACACCAAAATCATTTTTGCACACAAAATGCCCTACCTGATTTACAACTTCCATGTTAGTCGCCTGCTCGTAGATGGGAGAAATAGCTATAATCGGGAGGCGAGTGATGGAAGCGGAACAGCGCGCGGAGGGGGAGGGAAGATCAACGGAACAGCTTCAGCTGCGTCACGCGCTTCGAGAAGGCGTCTTTGGTGCGCAAAAAGCGGAATGAATTGACCGACGCTGATCGCAGTAGAGCAATGACATCATTAACCTGTCGCAATTTACGTGATTCTTATAGCTCTATCTTAAATTATGAACTCGAATATGATATTTACCCTCTAATGTGTTGTTGTTTCAATGGCAGGCTGCTTGCACTGCAGAGGCCGTAAATTATGAATGTGATTGATCGCTCAACACCAGATACAACGGCCAATTAGTGCTGAGATTGACTTAGATTTTAATTTAATTTTGCAGTAGTTTGGTGAAACGATAAGATTCCATTTGGGACATAATTATTCATTAAATTCTTCAAAACAAACAACGACAATCAGTTATGAATAACTTCAAATCTAGGCTACATGAGAATGATGTAGGACTGTGTGATATGGATATTCTGGAGTTCCAGTAACTCAGGATTCATTGGGCACTCGATAGAATTTCATATCTTTAAGTAGGCTAATCTTGTTAAAATGTTAAAAAATGAACCTATACTAGGTTTATTAAGATCTTTATAGACTAAAGAAGGTGTGAATAGAATGTTCTCCTTGTAGGATGTAACCATACAGAGATGGACTGACAATGATGACTCGTACACTATTTTTAGAGAGGGAAAATAACCAAATGCCAAAGCATGAAAATGTTTCTAAAATGAAGAAATTATTCACAATCATAATCAAAATTTTTGTTGTGATAAATAATGGTGAAATGTCCTCTTTACTAGATTCTTAGGACAGCACAAAAGGCAGCATCATAATAAAAGTACATACATTTATTCCTCACTTTCTACTTCCTCCTTTCGAAGCCCAAAGCACTGCAGCTGTCTTGTTCTCACTGCTAAGGAAAACACTAATTATAGAGGCTCTCTATGTATGTTATGAGAGTGTCTCAATGGAAAAATTCATGTGCTTTAATTTCCCTCATTATTATAAATGAGGCTGAGAAATGCAGAAATTTGATGGAGAAGTGATGCAGAACATTTTTGTCATAGATCCAGATGTCTGGAAGAAGGGACAGTTGTGCTCAAGGCCTAGTAGGGCTAAAGAAAGTGTCCTCCCCCACAATACACCACTATAATTGAAGCTACTGTCTTGCAAAAGGGTCTGGCCCCAAATCTGTGTTGAAGATTTCCAGTAACACACTACAATGCATTAATACAGCTTATAGTTCACAGAAGAGCTCTTTCCTTCACACAAACTGTACCCCATTAATCTTAAGCCCAAAGTATAATTCACTTTTTACACGTACGCGAGGGTACGCGAATTTCGTCATTAGAAGAGTACGCGCGTACTGTACACATCGCCGGATTTTTGCAACCGCGCGTACTTGTATGCGTAGGTCTCACGTGCGCATTTAATTTCTTTTGCAGTAGTTAGTTTACCCACAAGGTGGCAACCTGTACCCTGTGGGCGTTGATTCACAAGGTAGTCTAAGAAAAACTGCATAAACAGAACAAACCGGTAAGCAATTCAACGCATGCAAGCTACAGCGGCAATAGGAGGCCTACCTAGAAGAAAAAATTGTACAAAGAGGTTAGAAAGTACCCTCACTTGTACAACTCTAGCATGAAAGAATACAACTTGGTTGTAACTCGTGACGAGAGATTGCTCAAAACTGCGCATGCGTTGAACACCTGTGTATGCATACTAGTCAAATGACGTATACCTTCCAAGGCTGTGCATTCAAATGTGTGCGTACACTAAAAAACGAAGTATACCCAGCCAGGGCTTTAGTGGTTTATGAACTGACGTTTATTAATCCTACTCATAAATAGGTCTATGTATGTACCTTACAAGATTTGTTGACGTCAGAGAGACATCTGGCTTTTCTACATTTCCTTGATGGAATACAGAGAACATAGGCTACTTAATACTGGACAATTTTTTCCCCTCTGGCCCAAAAATTTAAGCACACGTCTAATAAACACATACATTATTGGGCAACCTAGGTAGGACTTGATCCCAAAATTCCCAGCTCTGGAGGTTGAATCCTTATGGCATCCTTATGCAGTCAGAAACAGTTTGCATTACAAAATGACTTTGTGAAAAGCTTTCCCACAAAATGCCAAGTTGGAATGCCATGCTTTCGTAATTAAAAATGGTTAATTGCAAAGAGTGGAAACGCATCCTCTTTATATTGGTTTACAAACATCATTCAGAATTTAATAAACTCTCATTCAATCACACATAAATCTTTAGTTATTATTATGAAGTGGTTTTATTAATAATGTTCTGTATATTTACACTAATGTAGTAAAATTGTTGTGGAAGGGAGCAAATGCTGGGAATTACATAGAAATGTGGTATGACAAGTTCATAACTGCAATGTGTGGTCATTTTATTTTTAGCAAATGTTCAGTAATTTCCATTTTTATTGAATGAGCCCCATGAATAGGGCACTTTGCCCTCCTATTGAACAGATCATTGTTGCTATGGCTTTTCTATAGGAATTGTGATCAGTTAAAGGAAACTGACAAAACTAAAGTGGCTACAATATTTCAATATCATCCACATGTATGAAACAGCAGAAACTGAATAAAAAAAGAAACAAATAAATAAAAATACAAAAAAACAAAACTGTTCACTGTCTTAAAAATTCTTGAAATTCCGGCCAGGCTCTGTACAACCTGACACAAGTAGGATTTGTTGCTCCTAAACAGTGTTCTTTTTGTTCCAAGATGATATTTTTATTTTAAAATTGAATTTCAAGTTGGAATTGGAGTAGACACCACTTAAAGACTCAACCCACATTCAAAGACGATCAAGCAATACTGGAGCCTATTATGGGCAACTGGAAAAAAATACACACATACGCACAAAATTCAAGACAAACCTGGATAAAAAAAAAAAGATTATAAGTGTTGATACAGATTATTTCAATTATTTATTATTAAAATTATTAAATTATTTATTTAAATAATTTAAATTACTGTTTATATATTTTAGTTAGGAGTATCCCTCTGTAAATGATGTTTAAAAATAGACAGACAGACATGAACAAGAATGATGGAGTAAAAACACATTTACATATATAAAACATGTTCAACATGATAATCTATTTATAAAAAGAGTCTTCTCAGAGATTTGTATTTAAAGAATTTAAAACTGCCATGTCGACAGGGTAAACTGGAGCTGGTCTCTTTCACACACTGAGTATGAACCGCTCGCAATATTTTTGAGCAAAACCTCCTTTTTTTTTCACTAGAGTCTTTCTCTGACTCAGAGCAGCATGAAGAATGTGATTGGTCAGTCAGGATTCTGTTGCTCCACCTGCTGATGTCCTGATTGGCTCTTTTTTTTTATTCAGAAAGACGTAACACAAGTCATCTCATCAGCTAGCTCCTCTTCCTCGTGGCTCCTGATTGGCTCCTCGTCACTGTATATGGGTCCCATGTCTGCGTGGTTCAGAAAGCCTTGGCTTTCCCCAGAGCCCCCACGGCTTAAAAGATCACTTGCAGCACTTTCCATCTCATCTATGGTCATGTGACAGGCATCTGCAATCTCACGCTTGGCAAAGGCTACAAATTTTGGGTCCTTGGCGTATAACCCCAAACCTTCAGAAATCAAGACCTGAGGAAGAGAAAAAGAAAGATCTGAAGTGACTGAGAGTGATGGCATTATACATGTCCAAATTACTGTTCAAAAGTTTGGGGTCTGTAAGAAATTAATACATTTATTCAGCAAGGATGCATTAAATTGATCGAAAGGACAGTAACGACATTTATAGTGTTACAAAAGATTTCTATTTCTAATAAATGCTGGTTTTTTTTTCAAACTTTCTATTCATCAGAGATTCCTGAAAATAAAGTATTAGTTTCCAAAAAAAAAAAAAAATTTAGGCAGCACAACTGTTTTCAACATTGATAATAATAAGAAATGTTTCTTGAGCACAAAATCAGTATATTAGAATGATTTCTGAAAAATTATGTGATATTACTCCATAATGACTGCTGAAAATTCACAGGAATACATTTAAAAAACATTTTAAAATATATTAATATTATTGTAAAATATATTATTAAATATATTACATTACATTATTATATATTATTAATTATATAAAGACGATAAATAGATAGATAGATAGATAGATTATATATCCATCACAGTAGCATTACTAATTGAAACATTCCCTTGATGCTCCTTTAATATTGTTTAAGTTGTAACATGTTATAATGTTACTGTAATATTGATGTAGTCAAGCTGTAATGTGTCTGTAATGTTATTTTGCTATTACTGTAATATTGCTCTCATGCTCTAGTGTTTCTCCATTCATACCGCTTCCACCAAACTGTCAGCGCTGCCTCTCTTCTCACTGTAGTGAGGACTGAGCTGGGTAGGGACTCTAAGGGTGGTGTAGGCTCTATACGGCTGTCCCCCTCCACCAGCAGAGGGTCCAGAGTACCATCCCGAACTGGGATGCCGAACTGACGCAGGCACTCCAACGGAACTAGCCTTTTTGTCCCAGATGCCCACACTACCCGCCCCTGTTGCTCCCTCCTCCTCTACCAAGATAAGGGGAGCGTAGAGGAGACGACCCCGTCGAGGGCCGGTGTTCGCCCAAGATGCTGTTGAACCTGTGGACGATCTTGCGCTGCTGCGACGAGAATCGTAACTGCCGTATCCCTGAGAACAAAAGAGAAACAAAGATAGACTGAGTAACATAGGTTCTGTTCAAAAACAATGTTGTTACTTCAGTTATAAAAAGCAGTTGACAATCAGGAACTGTGTAAATATAAGTTGTTTCTTCAACTAAAGGCATTTTTAGACCCTGTGGGCATTTGGAAAATAAAATCTGGGCGAACATTTTCAGGCTTGTTTAATTTTTCTACTAAGACTACTTTCACAAGTAGCATTTTAATGTAAAAGCATCAAAAAAAGTGTGATAATGTGACACTTTTGCTTTTTACAAAAAAGGGATTTTAAAGTTATTTATTTTATTATCCAAGCTACCTCATTGAATAAAATATAAATAAAATGAATAAATAAATAAAATCCATGTGAGTACTAAAATTACGTATTTTATGAAAATTACTGTATGTAATTGCAACACTGGAGAAGATGTAAGAACAAAAAGAACACTGTTTGGTAATGTGTCATAGACTAGTTTATAGTATATAGTAACATTACCTGTGAACGCACTCTGCAGGGTGGGGAGTTCTGATGGTACGTTCCTGGGATGGGCAGATCATCGCTGCTACCTTGCCTTCTTAAACACTGTATGTTAAATGAAGTCTTTCTCCCTGAGAAATGGACAAAAAATAGAATTAAATATACAGATTAACTTTAGGAACAATCCCTTAATTACCTCCAAACAACATTATAATTAATAATTATGAAATAATTAGATCATTTTACCAGTAGGTGTTGCTGGCAGCAGGCGTCTCCGTGCTGTCCTCCTGCCTTCTTCATAACTGTTTCCATAATGATTACCGTAGATCGGGTGTCTCACAGAGTGGCCATCATACATGTCTCTATGTCCAGTGAACATTGTGCTGTCCTCTGGATAACCATGCCTGAGGATGAAAAACAGATGTTTAAAGGTACAGTATGTAACTTTTGTCCATCTAGTGGTTAGAAAACAAACTGTATATATTTTGCAGAAGAACATTGTTTTGGTTGTGCTTCGGCTCTGCGTGACTGTGGATGAATATGGTTATATTTCTCATAAAACATTCACTACTAGGCTTGAGAGATATAACCAGTTTAGATGGAAAGGATCTAGCTTAAGATATTACTTTAGTTTTACCCATTAATAGACAGGACTTCCTTGAAAATAAATTCCAGCACAGCGCTACAACAACCATAATGAAATGACCCTTAAAAGATGATGGTTTACAATAAACTCTGTTAGAGAGCTACATATTTATCTGTTCAATAAAATACCTTAATCACCTGTTGAGTAATAAAAACGCCATCTCGGCGTTGCTTTTACAACATTTACAACAAACCATCCTGTCAGGTCTAAAATATAAACACTTATAACAAGCTTACCATAGTGAATCAGGGTAAGACAAAAACACATTTTGGAAGAAGGATTGAGGATGTATTGACTCATTTAAATTTTTAATTTAATTTTGAACAAAATATGAATTCATTCATTCATTCATTCAGGCACAGGTAAGACTTTATGAGTACCTTTCTCTAGAGATGACACTCTCGCTGTCCTCGTCTTTTCCATAGAAGCGCTGCTCTCCAGGGTACTCACCGCCTTCCTCTCTCCGAGACAGCGGAGAAGAGAACCTGTCTCTGGAGTCCCTCCTGAGGGAGAAAAGAGGAAACCAGCAGTCAGCAGGAGACTGAGAGAACAGTAGGCAGAACAGAGGAAGGTACTGGAAGGTGCTACAAACTATCTGCTAAAAGCTTACCTTGGGTATTTGTAGTATGATGGCCTATCAAATAAAAACAAACAAACAAAAAAACAGTGTGTAAAAATACAAATAAATTACATAATTAATAAGAGGTATAATGTATAATATGAATAAATGCAATACAACCAGGTAGATTTACCTCTTGGGCAGCTGGTCAATCACACCATTCTTGTGTTGGTAATGAAGGGAGGAACGCGTGCTGTCTCTTCTCCTGAAGTTCTCATGCTCCAGAGCACCATTCCCATTCTGTGTTTTTGCAACAGAGCTCCTACGTCCCAGTCCCCCATTCAAGATGCCATCTCCTTGGACAGGAACAGGTGCGACGCCGGGAGTAGTGGCCAAAGAGGAGCGGCGGCTTCTGCTTGAGGGCTCAGTGTGGCCCGCATAGCCATTTTCATTCTAAGAGGTGAGCAATGTGAGAGAAAAAACACCAGAATGTTACATTAAAATAAAATAGTTTTTAATGAAATCTAAAGTTCTATTTAGATTGATCAAAAGTGACAGTAAAGACATTTATGTTACAAAGATTTGAACTTTCTATTCAGCAAAGAATCCTTAAAACAAAAAGGAATCATAGTTTCCAAAAAGGCAGCATAACTGTTTGCAACACTGATAATAATCAGATATGTTTCTTGACAACCAAATCAGCATATGTGAATGATTTCTGGAGGATCATGTGACACTATTTAAGACAATTTAAGGATTTGATTATTGCTGAAGCTAAACAAAAGTAGAGCTAAACAGAGGCTCAGTGGCCTAATGGATAAGGCATCAGCCTCCGGAGCTGGGGATTGTGGGTTCAAGTCCCACCTGGGTCATAAGTTTTTTGTGTGCCTAACAATGCAAGGATTGACAATACTTTAAAAGTGTGCTGCAAAAATGATTGTGCCCTTGGTGCAAATTACTCAACTTACCATACATGTGTTCCAAACCCGTAAGGCTTTCGTTCATCTTCGAAACACAAATGAAGATCTTTCTGATGAAATCTGAGAGCTTTCTGTCCCTCCATAGAGAGCTACCACTTTGACTCTTCAAAAGTTCATACAGAGATAGTAAAACTAATCCATATGAATTGAGTGGTTTAGTCCAAATTTCAATTCAATCACTTTATATGATGAACAGATTGAATTTAGACTTTTATTCACATATAAACATTGATCAGCAAACATAAACAGAAGCTCAACCGAACCTGTGTAACACACGAATATGAACCTCATTGGTTCTCGCAACTGATGTGTGAGTTGATGAATGTTTATATGTGAACAAAAATCTAAATTCAATCTGTTTATCATATAAAGTGATTGAGTATTTTCAGAAGATTTCATCAAAAAGATCTTCATTTGTGTTAAGAAGATGAACGAAAGTCTTACTGGTTTGAAACGACATGAGTGTGAGTAATTAATGACAGAATTTTCATTTTTAGGTGAACTATCCCTTTAAGGCAATGCAATAGTTTATATATTTATTTCATTTGATCAAGCAAGCCACAACATCTACACCTACACTAAAAATCCTCAGCCCAAACCACTATTCATTACCTGATATCTGCTCCTGTCAGAGTAAATCTGGTACTCAAATTACCATCCGTCTCAATAGACCAAGTGCCTCATTACTCTGAATAATGATCTGATTCTTCTCTCTCTGACTATCTGGTTATAATGGAATATTTTCCATTTAGTGAATCTACAAGATGAACTCACTGTGCAAAACAAATTCAGTTAACTGATTAAAAAACAGACAAATTCAATTTTCAGAAATGTGCTCCAAAAGAATCTTGATGGTTTAAGTCATGAGCACCTTATAATGAGCATCATCCTCCTCTTGCTCCTCCTCCAAACCATCGTCTTCCTCCTCCAGATCTTCGTTCAAGGCCAGTCTCATTTCTGGCCCTAGGTCCTGCAGAGTTCGCAGCCCTGCCTGACACAGATGCACACGGAAAGAGAGAGGTACCACAGTATATATGCAGCTCACCATTCAGCAGAGTTATACAAGACATACAATCAGGCCCCAGACACCAAAATTACCAAAAAATCGAGAAACCGCTAAATGGTGGCCCAGCAGCTTAAAAGATAACGTTTTAATCATATTTGGCATGATTTAAAATGTGCTCTAAAAAGAAAGGCTGCTTTAAAAATGACAGAGGCCTAGTGGCCTAATGGATAAGGAATCAGCCTTTGGAGCTGGGAATTGTAGGTTGTAGTCTAATTTGGGTCACAAACCTTACATTTATGTTGCCAAACCCACAATCCCACAGATTCAACAGCCACTTAGATAAAAGATAACATATCTGTTAGAATGATGAAACTGAAGTGAGTCCTGCTTGATGAATTTGCTAAGATCACAAGAAAAGGATATCCTACTGCTCAAAATGTGTATGTGTGTGTGTGTGTGTGTGTGTGTGTGGGACACTCAGATAGAGCTTTAAATATGTTACAGCTCAGTCTGATATCATTGTGAATTTTCAAGTAGTCAATAAGGTAGATTATGCAGACACTTAATATGCATTGATCTGCAAGTAAGAAAACACTTTATTTTATAACAAAAACTTGTCATATACTTAATTCAAGTATGCAAACAATTGAAAATAACAATGTGTTAACATTTTAATAAGGACGCTATACAAACATACTAGTTTTTTACAATTTGAAACTGCTACAGCAGGGAAGATGCATGGGCATTAATTTGTGTTATTTTAACGTTATGTTTAGTTTTTACCTAAAGCCTACCCTGTTCAGACCGTAATAGACAAATGTAGACATGTCCACAAACAACTCACAGTCATCACCTAAATATGATTTTCTTTTACAATAATAAATCCTAAATTTCGGCATTAGTAACTTACTTTTTGCGCCATCAGTATCTCCAAGTGTTGCTCACTGCAGAGCCAAATGACGTCCAGCTCTGCCTCTCTGGACGTCATGGGTTGAGTTTGACCTAGTCCAGCTCCACCTCTGTGGATCTAATGGGTGCAGGGATAGAGTTATGGGTAGGGTTAGGGTGTGGTTGGACACCACCCATTACGCCCAAATTACATTCAGAGAGGAGTGGGAGCTGGACGTCCAGAGAGGGGGAGCTGGACTTCACACTCAACCCATGGCTCTGCAGTGAGCAGCCTCTCAGTCATGCACTTACTAAAGCTCCTAGGATCTCCCATTCTTGGCTCATTTTGAGTCAGACTTGTGAATTCAGTGAATTGTTAACTAGAGACTTGCTCTGACCAGATCATTTGGATCTGTGACTCCAGAACAGATGCAATCGGATCACTCCAATTTACGAATGAAGCGTTCATTGTGATTTGGGAACTGATTAAACAGGTTAATTCAAAAGAATCAGCTTGTTCATGAATCTGACCCCACTATTGGGTCTCAGAGCAGGTGGCGATTTCTTCAGTTCAAAATAACGAGTAAAAAGTACAATATTATACTCTGGAATGTAGTGAAGTAAAAGTTTCCCAAAATAAAAATATTCTGATAAAGTACAGATACTTGAAAAAGTTCTTAAGTACAGTAATGAAGTAAAAATAATTTATTGCTGTCCACCACTGGAGACTACATGGTTGTGGGTTCGAGTCCCACCTAGGTCGCAAACCTCAAATTTGTGTTGCCTCAAGTTAAAAATTTTAAATTAGAAAATTAGAAAAGCTAATATCAACCTATCAAAGATAACCTGTCTGATGAAATTAAATTGAAGTGAGTCCTTGATGAATTAGCTGAGATCATATAAGAATGATTGAGGCTGTGAACATAACAGCTGATAATTACATTTAATTTAATTTAAAACCGAAGTAGGGCTGGAAGAGAAAAATCACAATACTGTTGTTTTCGTGGTTTATACTTAGCATTACTTACCAAGACTACATTGCTAATATTGAAAGAAGGCCCAGTGGCCTAAAGGATAAAGCATCAGCCTCCAGAGCTGGGGATCATGGGTTCAAGTCCCACCTGGGTCATGAGGAATAACTCTTTGTCCAGGATTAAATACATGCAGAACATTTTTTACTCTAAGGTTGGCAGATTGTTGAAAAGCAACCTGGGCCACCTTAACACAGATCAAATGGTCTGTAAGAATGATGAAATGCATGCAGCATGAACACAAAACCCACACATGTGACCTCAACCTGCCAATGACAGCACACCCACAGAGAATAATAATCAGAGACTGTGTAAAGTGATACTGGGCATGAAGACTGCCAGGATCACAGCTCTAAAGTGAAGACATTTGTTGGTTTAGTCTGCTTCAGTGGATCATCTCTCAATGTGGGATTTGTATGAATCCATTTCATGTGGGGACAAATGTGGGACATTGCATAAAATGTGTGATTTAGCCAATTTAGGTATTATTGTGCCCAAATAAATGGGAAATGACTCTACAGGAATAAAATGTAGAAGCTGTGATAGAGATCTACCTGTAGAGCTGAAGGGTTACCATTCTCTGAATCTCCCAGACCCACTTTCTCTTTCCTTTTACGGAACTTCCTGAAATAGTCCTGGATCAGGAACGTAGCATAGAATTTACCCACAGTCACTTCCTCATCTGTAACAGAACCAACAATAAAACAGCACAAGAAGTTAAAATGGTAATTTCTTATGTTTGTATGTTTGTCTGAGTATTAGGTTTGTGTAGCATTGAGAACTGAACTGAGGATGTGGATTAAATGGCAATTAAATAAAACTATAGGCAAAAATAAGGACATTTTAGAATAATAAATATTTAATTTAAATATTGGTCAATTCACACTGCGCACCGACAGACGCTGACAGGCGGCAACAGACACTTCGTCAGGTTTCGACGGATCAATGTGTTATCCCGTCGGAGTCTATTAGAGCTTGTTTTCACTGACTGAACATGCTGAATCGGAATTAGAATGTCTGAGAAGTGACGTGCAGTAATCTGACTGTCGGCGTTGGTCTGTGTCTGTCAGTGCAGTGTGAATTGGCCTTAATACTAAATTTCATTTTTAGTGTAAATTAAACATAAGCATGTTTTCACATGCACAACATATGAGGCATTTCCAGAAACCTTAGATATTGATAATGACTGTATGAAATTCCACCAACAAAAGTATCCATGTAATTTATATACATTTCATTATATTATTAAATCAACTTTCATTTTAGGGACCATGATGGAAGAACATTTAATTTCCCAAAAAACTGCCAGAATGATTTACCGTTAAGTTTTCAAAATTAATCCAAGCAACATGAAGTAGATTTACAATACGGATACTTTATACAGAATACCTGAATTATATATGCTTGTGCATTTTGTTGTTGTGAGGCCATTTTGCTATTTATTAAATTCCTCTTACTGTCATTCCAATTAGAATTTTGAATTTTGAAAGGATGTCAATTGATACATTTAAAATTTTTTCCAACCCTGTTGCCTTGTGGTCATTTGACTGATTTGAGGAACTAGATATAAGCTACTGTATGTAGAGAAAGAACTAACCAGCAGGGGGCGGAATAACCTCATCCAGGATTTTGGGTTTTGTTCTCTTCCAGATCTTCTTAATGATGATTCTCAACTCTTCATTCTCTTGATCAGGGTTCCCTGAGAACAACACATTACAGCCACATAAGCTTACACATCTACCTAAGAACATGTCACCTTTGCTCCTCTGCTTAGACGAGTTGCTTATAGAAAAAGCTTTACTGTCTATTAATATTCTATATGGTAATCTATGTTATTGTATGTTTGAATTAGTATGTTTAATTTGAAATATATTCAAATGTTTAATATGAAAAAAAGATGACAATGACAGAAGGGCTTCTGCATTTATATGCAAAGCACACCTTCATATGAATCATCTGTAGCTCTGTAAGAGAGATGAAGTGTATGAGTATGCAGAGGGTGTGAGTGTTTGTGTGTATGCCCGTACTGACCCTCAGTTTTGATTTTCAGGGCAGTTCTGACCAGGGCGAACAGGGTGGCGTTGAAGGTCACTGTACCATCACTGTTCAGGGGCATGTTCATGGCAACCAGCCTCTGCCAAAAAGAGAGAGTGAGACAAAGTAAGACACAAAAAAGGGAAGAGAACACACCAGATGGATTTTGTGTGTGTCTGTACCTTGCAGGCCACACGATGAGGACAAAGTTTCCCAAATCCAAGTGGCGGCTGGATCCTCCTGAGCAAAGCTACTACATCCAAGTGCTTAATACGACCCCTGGAAAACAAACACACATTTAATCAGACCTGAAGCATTCTTTGTTTAAATACAAAAAACATTAGAGAGAGACTGATAGTCTTACTTGGCTTCAGGGTCATACTCTGACCAGATTCTTTTGAACTCATCCAGGTGATGTGGTCCAAGAATTGACCAATCACGGGTCAGATAGTCGAAATTGTCCATAATGACGGCAACAAACAGATTAATAATCTGAAAAGTACACAACAAAGACAAACATTTGCATTTAACTATGCAAATCACACTGAAATCATTTCAGCCAACGAAAGCCGACTATGTCCTGCATAATAATTACTATGAAGAGCTCAACAATAATATTTTCTCTACAAAAAAAATTATTTATAGGGACAAAAGTTTCATTTATCAGAAAGATTTTTCAGTAAATGTAAATGCTTTGTATATCGTGGCCACGAGTTAACAATTAATTCCCACGACTTACTAATACCTCAGCACGTTTTACTAATAGAGTACCTCAGGGATGACGTGTTTTTGTAGGCCAACCAAGAAGTTAGCGGCGCACGGGTTCCCTCGATCAAAAGCCTATGCATTTTTCCCATAGACTTTTAGAAAAATCACAAAAAATAAGCTCTGTGTTTAACAAAGGGTTATGGCACTTACACGTTTTGTCTATCAAGATAATCTTTACAAGTTAACAACATTTATACATTTTGAAGCCTAAATAAAGTCGTCAGATATAAAAAGCTAACAGTAGGCTATAAACGGACTACAACACACCATGGTCGCGGATCAACATCACCACCACCAAGCTTCCTCAAACTTTATTTAAAAAACAACTTTATTTAAAAACATGCTCGCTGATTTTGATCTGCGCTGTGTATGAATACTTATCCACTTTTTCATGAGAAATGCTGTCCAAATGTCCTGTTTGTCATGATGACATCTAAAGTCCCCGCCAAAGGAAGTAGTCCCTTTTAGCAATTTGTTAGCAACCGCCGTTTTTAAGACACAATAAAGGTTTAAAAAAAATCACAAGCGGGTTATAACTGGTGTGTTTTATGTCATAGTTTAAAACGTGAAAATATTTAGAGGCTTTGTTAACCACAGACCTTATTTCAGGCAATTTAGCAAAAACCCATTCAAAAAACCCCTTGACTTCGGGGCGATGGAACCGGAAGTCTTAAAATGCTACAAAAACACGTCATCCCTGAGGTACTCTATTCGTTCCCTCGTTTTAAGTAAATTGTGGCCACGTTGTAATAATTCATTCCCTTGTTTTAGTTAAATAAAAAAAAAGAATGAATGAATTAGTTCAACATGGCCACAATTTTACTAAAACAATGGAACCAATTAATAAGTTGTGGGAACGAATTCACAATTTGTGGCCACGATTTAACTAAAACAAGTGAACAAATTAGTAAATCATAGCCACGATTTACTAAAACAAGAGAATGAATTCTTATTTCGCCATGATATATATATTTTTGTCCGCATGTCATGTACAGGGCCCTGTGGTTTTCAATTTAAAAGTTTTCTTTAAAAAAAATCAAAAGAGAAGCTGGGAAATTATACAGCTATAATGTAACTGCAAAGTTATCAAAAATAGAGTTAATTTAACCAACAACAACATTCAATGTAATTACCAAGAAGGCGCAGAGCATAAAGAAACTGATGAAGTAGACAATGGCAATGTTGCTGCCACAGGTGAATTCTTCACCGGGCTCATAGTCTGACTCAGGGTCACAGCGCTTCCCTGGAAGACTGGCCAACATGATCTCCTGCCACGCTTCACCTGTTGCACACCTGCACATGAAGAGCATATACATGTATACAGAAGCAACTTACATTGCATTTAAGATATACATATGTTTCAGTTCATGCATTTCCTGTGAGTCAAACATTGCTTTACATTGCTAACACCATGCTCTGTTGTTTGAGCTAATGAACACTCTCTCACCTGAATAGAAGCAGCACAGCCTGAGGAAAGGTCTGAAAATTGTTATTCCTGTTGATTTGTGTGTGGTCCTGCATGGCGATCTTTCCAAATGTCTGACGAAGAGAGAAATCATAATTTTTTTGAAAAATTGAAAAATATAATAAAATCTCTACCTATATATACACATTTCCCCAGCATCCAATTACCTGCATTCCAATCACAGCATAGATGAAGAAGATCATAGCGATCAGAAGAGCAACGTACGGCAGAGCCTGGGGGACAGAAAGAATAGTACAAATTTAGACTAAATAATTTGCTCAAAACATGAAAAATGTTTTTTGTAATCATTGTCTTCTGACCTGGAGTGATTTCACGAAAGTCCAAAGCAGGGTACGAATACCCTCTCCCTTGCTGAGTAGCTTAACCAATCGCATTACACGAAACAGGCGGAAGAAAGTAATGGACACACGAGAACTGTCCTCTGAGCTCTAAGAAGAAAGAAGGCAGAAAAATTGTCATTTTTTTAAAATGTGCCCTACAGGAAACACACAACGAAATTCCGATTTGTACATCAACTATAATTGAGCTAATTAAACACAATTAAGATCATCATTAGAATCTAATAAGGCTCAAATGATGCTTGTGACAGAAAAATAATTTTAAATAAATTACTTTTGAATTTAACTTAATCTGCACAATATGCTAAATAGCTAAATATTATGGAACCATATCAATTATTTGGTTGCATAAAGGAAAAAAAGAGGAACTCACACTGAACTCTGTAACCACAATGTCCACCACACTTCCCACAACAATCAGAGCATCAAAGGAATTCCATGCGTCAACAAAGTAATGCTGCAAAATGGGGAAAAAAACATTAAAAATCAACCAGATATTAAGAACACACTTCAGAATGCTTCAGAATTAATAGTTTAAGAAGGGTTTAATGATTTTAAGACAATAAATCAGTAACTTTATAGATGGTAGCTTATTAGCAAGAAAACACATATCATATCTGTAAGGGAATGAAAGGAACTGACCCTGAGTCTGAGAGCCATCAGTTTAATGATCATCTCCACAGTGAAAAGGCCGGTGAAAACCATATTGAGGATGTCCATCACATGACTAAAGAGCTTTGACTGTTCATAGTGCTGTGGAAGCATTCAGAAATGGTGTGATTCTACATTCAGCATTTGACTCAATATCAGCCTCAAATCATTCGTCCTTCATTGTTCTACTTCATAGACTTTGATTTATATCAGTCTATAGAGGTCCTTTTTCAAATGTATCAGTGCAATCTTTATAGTTGATTTTGTGGACTATCTTTTAAATTTAAAATGATTTTTAAAACTTTATTGTTACTGTTATAGTTATCATCCTTGGTGTGAACAGGCCTTTAGTTTAATTAGTTAACTGGTAATTCTGATATTACATGAAGGTACCATAATCCTACCACACAGAACTTCAATTCCCCAATACTATTTCAGCACTGACCTCAAGGTTCATGTTGGGTTTTAAGTAAGCTCATATAAGCTCAGATTCACAATACCAAAAATAGATGTCTTTGTCTATGGTTCTACATGCTGATTATACAGCTTTTGTAAGAGTTGTCAGACTCAGCTGTTCACCTGCACAGCCAGAGTAACAGTGTTGAGGAGAATCAGCACAAACATGATGTACTCAAACCCTGTGGAGTTGATTATAGACCAGAACTTGTACTGCACTGGGTTTTTAGGGATGTAAAGCTTCAACGGCTGGGCCTTTAGGGCGTATTCCACACACTGTCTCTGTAAATGACAAAAAGGAGACAAACTGTGAGAAAATATACACTGGACTGGTGCACAACTCAACTCAAATAGTCTATTATTCAAAATGAGAAGTGAACATGAAATCTTGTACTGATCTTGACACAAGTTTATGTCATTTCAAAGAACAAAATGTGTGTCTTTGTAATCCTAAATCAAAATATAACTTGTCCTTCCTCTTTTCTGCTGATGATACTTAGGCTGCAATAGCAAAATAGTTATTTATTCAATGTTTTAGCAAACATGGCTCCATTCTGGTCGTAAATGTCCACTTTACACTATCCAATCAGTTCCCGATAGATTAAAAAATATATACTTTTCATTAAATACCCTATTTCGCTAGGACATACAATATCGTTCAAAGATACAGTAATATTGTGAAATATTATTATATTTTTTCTATTTTAATATATTTTAAAATGCAATTTATTCCTGTGATGGCAAAGCTGAATTTTCAGCATCATTACTCCAGTCTTCAGTGTCACAAGATCCTTCAGAAATCATTCTAATATGATGATTTGGTGTTCAAGAAACATTTCTTTTTACTATCAATGTTGAAAAAAGTTGTGCTGATTCATATTTTTGTGGAAACCGTGATATATTTTTTTGAGGATTCTTTGAAGAATAGAAAGTTCAAGATCAAATTAATGTTTCCTATATGAATAAAAGTATTCATTTTTAAAATTACTTTTGAACAATAGTGTACTGTATCTCACGTTACAGAAGTGAAATTGTTTGTGAATTTTCAGCAATGCATTTGTCCAACCTGATTTTTGTCCAGCTCGCAGTTCTTGAACTCGGCCTCTCCCTGTTCACGGAAAGTGATGATGACAAAACCCACGAAGATGTTCATCATGAAGAAGGCGATGATGATGATGTAGATGATGAAGAATATAGAGATCTCCACGCGGTAGTTGTAAATGGGGCCGTGATTCTCTGCATTGGCATCAATGGCTTTGTAGAGCAGCCTGAAAGAGGAAAAACAGGATGTGGAACACATTGTATAAACATGGTCATGGTGACCTTCAGTAACATATGGAAGAAGATGACAGAGGGGCAGACTCACGCTGGCCAGCCCTCGAAAGTGGAGACTGTGAACAGGGCCATCATTCCCATCAGTACATTATCAAAGTTGAAGTCGCTGTTGAGCCAGAGCCTCTCTCTCACCATAGGATGACTCACATCTCCGTCTTTATACACCACAAATGTTCCCCTGTGTGTCACACAAACAGTTTGTAGGCACAAATGGATGCTCAAACACTCATGACACATAAGTACACATGTTGCCCAAAGGCACACACATGTAGTTAACATGAGAACAGAATTAAACAGTAATGACAGATGTTAAAATAGGACATACTTGCATTGTTCTGGAGTGTTTTTAGCTTCATCTGTGCAACGATAAAATTTACCCTACAAAATACATCAGTAATGACTCAATAAAAAGTACATTCACACATAATATTTATGCTGATGTTAAACTTATGAGAGCACAGGAGGTGCACAGTCTTTGTGTGTGTGTGTGTGTGTGTGTGCGTTTTACCTTGAAAAGCTGAACACCAATGCAGGCAAACATGAACTGAAGTAGAGTGGTGACGATCATGATGTTCCCGATGGTCCTTATAGCCACAAACACACATTGTACCACATGCTACACACACACAAACACATAGTCATAAGAGAAACAGAGTTTACACCAAACCACTGATAGAGAAACAAAAACGTTGAAAATG
This sequence comes from Ctenopharyngodon idella, assembly GCF_019924925.1. Lineage (NCBI taxonomy): Eukaryota > Metazoa > Chordata > Actinopteri > Cypriniformes > Xenocyprididae > Ctenopharyngodon > Ctenopharyngodon idella. Next base: position 21,399,708 of record NC_067227.1, on the reverse strand, counting down.
AAAATGAACTGACCATTTAAAAGTTTGGAGTCAGTAAGATAAAAAAAAAAAAATCAACACTTTTATTTAGCAAGGATGCATTAAATTGATTAAAATTGACTGTTTTTACATTGTTATGTTTTCGATTTCTGTTCAGTCCTGAAAAAAATGCATCATGGTTTCCACAAAAATATTAAGCAGCACAACATTGATATTAATAAGAAATGTTTCTTGAGCACTAAATCAGCATATTAGAATAATTTCTGAAGGATCATGTGACACTGAAGACTGGAGTAATGATGCTGAAAATTCAGATTTGTCATCACAGAAATAAATTACATTTCAAAATAAAATCTAAATTAGGAAAGAGTTATTAAATTGTAATAATATTTTACAATATTTCTGCTTTTACAGTATTTTTGATGAAATAAATGCAGCCTTAGTAAGCATAAGAGACTTCTTTCAAAAACATAAAAAAATCATACTGACCCCAAACTTTTGTATATACTTAAAATCTTAAAAGCTTGGAGAATGTAAATATGAAGAGAATTGAGGTTATTCGGGCAGATGAGGGTTCCTGGAAGGAGTGAGGTAGGTTATAATTAACAGAAATATTGTCAGAATTGGTAATTGGAATTACATGTAAACATTCCTCTCAAACTTTTGCCAAGAACTGCATGTGCAATTAAAGTCCCCTTGTAGTCAATCATTTTATACCTTAAAATTAATCTTTGATAATCAAAATGACATATTTAAACACTTGAATGTAACTCTACACCCATTTAGTATACGCGGACTGATGAATATGCATATTAATCCCCGCCTCCACTCAATCATAACAGCTGATCCATTCAGTCAACTATAGTAAACGCTGCACAATGGCAAGTGGAAATATTGGTTTAATTTAGCCATATAAGTTTGAACCAGAAACTGAAAAAAAGCAAATTATACAGGGCCATCCTCAAGTCAACGTATCAGAAATTGGTAATGCGTTTTATGTATCACTCTCTACAGCATCGGACATATAACACTAATTTATATGATTTGCCTTTGGCTTGACTACATTATAAAACAGCTAATAATGTGTTACTAATGTTCCCGTTCACCATTTCAGAGTCAGACAGCTGCCTTCTTAAAATCAGCATCCTTAGAAAAGCTTTGAACATCATAGAAAGTCAGTGGAGAAAGCCATATAGTTCATCATAACATGGTAATATTCATCATATACATAATTCACCCGCTATATTGCTATATGTACCCGATTTCTCCTGTCCCTTCTTAAAGGTGTTCTTGTGCTCACTGTGGAAAAGCTCCGCCCCGCACGTTGACGGGATTGGTTACTTGTTTGTGACGGTAGGAAACAGGGGCGGTTTCAAACTGCATTTTTGAGATGGTCTTTAGTACACTGCAGTTTTAAGGAAAGAATACTCAGCAATGGTGTTGACAGGTGAATTTTCACATGTTTTATCTTAACCCTGTTGAAAAAAACAGCATATGCTGGTTAGGTATGTTTTGAAGCATGGTAGTTGGTCATGAGCTGGTTTAAACTGGTCCTGAGCTGGAGCTAGTTGCTTAGGACCAGCACTTGACCAGCTTAAACCATTTCATGACCAGCTAAGGACCATCTAAGGACCAGCTTAAACCAGCTCAGCTGTCATGCTTCAAAACATACCTAACCAGCATATGCTGGTTTTTTCAACAGGGAAAGCATATTAAAAACACTACATAGACATATAAACAACATTAAAAACATGATTTTCACCACAGGACAAGGGCATTCACACAAAAACACTAAAAGCTGTACCTTGAGTCCTTTGGCTCTGTTGATCGCTCGAAGAGGCCTCAGTACTCTGAGCACCCTTAAGATCTTCACTACAGAGATGGCACTCGAACTAAGAGAGAGCGAGAGAGAGAGAGAGAGAGAGAGAGAGAGAGGTTTAACTTTGTACATGTGGACTCATTTTTTCTTCAACATCTTTTTCTTCATTGTCTCTAAAATCTTTACATTTGCATTTACAGGGATAGTTCACCCAAAAATGAAAATTATGTCATCATTTACTCACCCTCAAGTTGTTCCAAACCTGTAAAAATTTCTTTGTTCTGTTAAACACAAAGGAAGATATTTTGAAGAAAGTTTGTAACCAGGCCGCTTTGGGGCACCATTGACTTCCATAGTAGGAAAAAAAAATACTATGGAAGTCAATGGTGCCCCAGAACTGTTCAGTTTCCCACATTCTTTAAAACATCTTCTTTTGTGTTCAACATAACAAAAAAATGTATACAAGTTTGGAACAACCTGAGGGTGAGTAAATCATGACAGAATTTTCATTTTTGGGTGAACTATTCCTTTAAAGCATGATAGGGCACTATGTTCATTTATCCACCAGAGGGCGATGCATACACTTACATACACCGATGCATCCGTCAGATATCACAACTCACCTGTTTACACAAAATATGAACAGCAATCTTTTGATATCTGTATGAATGTTTTGTGGACTTACTGTAAGAAGAAGGAGACCAGAGACACACTGACCACCAAAAGATCCAACAGGTTAAACCAGTTTCTACAGAAGGAACCCTGATGGAGGAATGCGCCATGTACTGTCATCTACAGAGATAAAGGAAGAAAAAATAAAGATATGGAAACATGGGGGCATTTAAGTGTAGCAACACTTCTGTTGCTGTTATTTTATCAGTTTGAAATTATTACAAAAACTATTGATTGATTGATTGATTGACTGGTACCTTCAGTAAGATCTCCACAGTGAATATGGAAGTAAATGCGTAATCAGCATAACCCAAAACCTGTAAAGAGAAAAATTAAGTTCTCCTGATATGAAAAAAAAAAATGACGTGTACAGTAGGATGTATAGTAACAGGTTTGTTTGTGTATACGTGATTTAGACAAGTAGGACACGATCCTGGATCAACATCCTTTGTTGCTGAAGATTTCCACCAAACAATCCGAACCCACACCACACCATAATGTTTTCCTAAACCCTCAGGGAAATAATAGGTTGATAAGCATGTTGTTCAAGCACTTGACCCCAATCCTGACCCCAAACCTTAAATCTGATTGGTTGATACCAATGTTGTTCCAGAACTAACACGGATGCTGATCCAGGAACATGTCCTACTTGGGCAAATCATGTTGATCTACTGTATGTGTGCATGTTTGTGTGTGTGTCAGAGCTACGGAAGCTGTGTGTGTGTGTGTTTGATAGTCAGCTGATTGAAGGATGGCATTCCCCAGCTGGCATTGAAGAGCCTGTCCAACATGCCAATAAGTGCAGCTGCAGTAAATAACTGTTTATGATCCTGCAAGCAGGAAACTCACATTGTTCCTGAAGGAGTGAGCTCTGATAGGATCCTCCGCAGCCAGAGAAATGCTGCTGAGAATGATGAAAAGCAGGATGAGATTAGTGAAGATGTGGTGATGGATCAGGGTATGGCAGCCCACTCTTATCCTGGAAGGAGACACAAAGAGAATTGTTGTAAGCTGTGTGTTGTCTACATGGTCCAAAATTCAAAATTACTTTATTTAATTTAATTTATTCACCACGCTGCTTGAGAAAACAGAGGCATTTTATACTGTATATAATATGCTGTGTTCGAAACCACTCATTCCCTATGCAGTACATAATGCGCGTCACATAGTTCACATCTGATTGAGTGAAAATTAGTGAATTTGGATGCATTTACAGATAATATTGTGCATTTTGAATGATGTTACATATGGGTTGCATCCCAAATGACAATAAAAACTGATTTGACATTCCCAAAAAATTATGATTGTGTTTGTAAAAACTGGATATTACGTGTTTTTGCTGTTCACACTACAAAAATAAAACAGATTTGAGTGAAATATGATTTTTGCTGTTTATCTTAACAAGGTCAAAGAGATTCTAATTGTCTGACTGACTGTTACCTCTGAGGAAAATGTACTATAAAAACTTCATCTAGGAAGCAATACGTTTTAATTTATTGACGGATAACTCCAGAACTGACACATTCAAGCCATCTAAATTAAAATACGAGGAACATAACCACAATGTTAATGTGGTTATGTTCAAAATTAATATATATGGGAAAAATAGCTAAGTAATTCCTCTGGCAAAATATTGATTTATAGCTGGCAAAAAAAAAAAAAAAAATTGATGCTGAAAAAATATTTTTTTTTATTTATATATGGAAAATATTTCTCATAATGAAAATATTTACATACAAATTTCTAATTTAAAGGGATAGTTCACAAAAATGTAAATTCCATCATCATTTACTCATCCTCATGTTGTTCCAAAACTCATGTACATGTACTGTACTTCTTTCTTCTGCAGAACACAAAAGAAGATATTTTGAAGAATGTTGGTAACCATCAGTTTTGGTGACCATTGATTTCAATAGCATGAACAAAAAACCACTGAGACATTTCTCAAAATATCTTTTTTTGTGTTCCTCGGAAGAGTACATGTTTTCAGTACAGAAATACAGTACATGTTTTGAATGACATGCGTAAATAACGACAGAATTTAATTTTTGAATCTCTAAATAGTCAAGCATTGTGTTTGTGGTTTAAACTGCACACTCACGGGTTGGTCTTGCTGAGGCAGAAGAATGCACTGCCCTCTGGGATTGGTAGAACTTTCTCTTTAGGAGGAGCAAAGTCAGCAACATTGAGCTGAGTTTTCCCTTCTTCCAGTGGAGAACAACAGAACGAAAGAGAGTGGGAGAGATAGACAGAGAGAAACTGAGTTAATGAGATCACAATCTAGCTCAATCACCACTTTACCCTTGAGTAGCCAACACTAAACCACAGGACACTCTAGAGGGACTGTTAGTGTATTCTAGGATGAGTAATTATGGTCACAAATGTCTGCTAAATAACCACAAAACGTTTTGGAATGAATAATCTGTTCAAATGCAATATGGCGTCTTGCATCCATGGACTTCACCTTCATCATCTCCCTCCTCGGGCTCCTCCTCTTCCTCCTCGTATTCATCATCTATGTCCACCTGTTGAAAACAAAATGAAAGATGGACCTCAATGTGATGATTATTCAACAATAACAGCAGAAGAGTTTGATCTCCATACCTTCACCTCTCCATTCTCTCCTTCACCTTCAGCCTGTTCTCCCTCAACCTCTTTTTTTTCTCTGTCAGGATGAATAGATCGCATATCAAAATCTTTGTCTGTTTTTGCATATACAGTACAAACATCTGAAACAACTTGTTAAAAATGCTTCAATTTTGCATTTTTTCTAATTTAACTTTTTTTTTTAAATGAAAAATGTCATAAGTAACAATTTCAGTACAACGCTGTTTAAAAATGAACATGAAGAATGTTTTAGTATTTGGTTTGTCTCCCTTTTGCTTTAATGAAAGAATAATAAATATTTCTTATTCATCAAAATGTTTTACTTTTTTTAAATCTTAATTTTCTGTTTTCACTCTTAAATTTCAATCCCATATTTTCAATGTGGACTTTTGGGCCCCACAGTGTATGTTACAGAATGGTAAATGTATTCATAAATTATGTCATATTTATAGCAGTTAGAAAGAGACATTAGTTGAGATTATATGATCTGAGATGATTTAAAAACACACTCATTCTTCTTATTGTCTCCATCGCCTCCTGCTAAGTTGTCGACAGCGATGGCCAAGAAGACATTCAGCAAGATATCTGAGAGAGCAGAGGTTAAGACCCAACAAACACAAAAAGACGACACACCACATACAACTATGTGGTGAAAAAACAGAATTGACAAAACAGAATTCAGGATTTCTGAATGATGGTGAAATATGGTTCATTTCTAATCAGTGAGCAATGACATCTGTTACTAGTTGGAAATAACTGCATTTCTGTAACTCAAATGCTAGTGTATGGCTTTAGCAATGCAAAGGACAGAGGTTCGAATCCCAGGGAAAGCATGTATATACAAAACACAATATAAGTCGCTTTTCATCAAAGTATTTACAAAATGCATAAATGTAAATGAATAAAACTGTTGATGTTAATTTATCATATCACAGAATTAATGCATAATAAATTTTGAATTTCCCTAAAAGGGATGAATAAAGTATTTATTATTATTATTATTATTACTATAAGCCAGTGAAACTGGTTTTAGAAGGAAAGGATACAGTTACCACAGATGAACAAAATCACAAAGTAAAGACAGACGATCATTCCAGGGAAAACCGGGCCACCGTACGCCATGATACCATCATACATAACTACATTCCAGTCTTCACCTGTTAATATCTGTAAAAAATATATATAAAAAAAAAAAATTAACACAAAAATACTGAGCCGGCATTCTGATGTAGAACCTAGAAGCGCTGAACGTAAACAGCATAAGAGAATGACTTATAAAAATATTTTGTTTTTGTGCACAAAAAAGTATTCTCGTCGCTTCATAAAATTAAGGTTGAACCACTGCAGTCACATGGACTATTTTAACAATGTCTTTAGTACCTTTCTAGACCTTGAAAGTGGTGGTTAAATTGCTGTCTATGGAGGAGTCAGATACCTCTTGGATTTCATCAAGAATATCTTAATTTGTGTTCCGAAGATGAACGAAGGTCTTACAGGTGTGGAACGACATGAGGGTGAGTAATTAATGACAGAATTTTCATTTTTGGGTGAACTAACCTTTTAAGTAATCTAACATTATGTTTTCATTGTTGTATTGGAGTTTATTACCTGAAAGCAGGTGAGCAGGGCCTGAGGGAAGGCATCAAAGGTGCTCCTTTTGGTCTGTGTCTCATCGAAGTTGAACTTCCCTCCGAATAGCTGCATGCCAAGCAGAGCGAAGATGATGAGGAAGAGGAAGAGCAACAGCAGCAGAGAGGCAATGGACTTCATTGAATTCAGTAGCGAGGCCACCAGATTGGACAGAGCCGTCCAATGGCTGAAGAGGACAAGTGGGGCAAGAATTAACAGGGTGGAAAAGTGATGAGGAAAGACAGAAACAACAGAAATAACCAGAGAAAAGAAAGAATTTACAGGGGACAAAGAAAACACATGAAGGCCAACCAGCAAGATTTTGAAATTATTAAAAGAAATCAAATAAATGTTATCAAAATAATTTTTAAAAATTTGACATGTTAAATGTTGTCTATTTAATTTTTAGATATTGTTTTTAAACAAATTTGAGTGACAGGGTTGCAAACATCAGTGTTTCCTATTTTGTACTCAATTCATGTAAGAAGCAAAATTGTTTAAAAGCGTACCGTGTGACTTTAAAGATCCGAAGCAGGCGGACGCAGCGCAACACTGAGATGCCAAGAGGTGGCATGATCTCCAACTCCACAAGAACTGTCTCCAGAATCCCACCGCACACAACGAAACAGTCAAAACGGTTGAAAAATGCCACAAAATATCCCCGCAACCCCAGACTATACATTTTCAGCAACATCTCCACTGTGAACAATGACAGGAGAACCTTATTGGCAATGTCTATGAGAGAGACACAAAAAGAAAGAGAGGCAGATAAATAGATGTGATCACAGCGCAATCATTTTTCAACATGTAGGTCATTCATTTGTACCACCATGACTTGGCAAAAAAAATCTGCTAATAGAAGTCTATGTGGGACAGTACACGTGTTATGTCAGTAAGGTGATGTTTGGCAACAGCTACGTACATACCCTGAACGTCAGTGAGCCAGTCTGGTTGGTTATAATGTTCTGAGGCACTGAGAGCTGTGTTGAGGAAGACCAGGATCAGCACCAACCAATAGAATGTCACAGATTTCACTGCTGTACGACAGTTTCTCCGAATACAACGGTTCCAGCGGCGAAGGGCACGACTAACGAACACACACACAGAAGACAAAAATGTAGCCTATATTCACTGTATATATTTTTTTTTATATAAAAAAATATATATGTATATTATGATGTGTGTGTGTATAAATATATATATATATATATATATATATATATATATATATATATATATATATATATATATATGTTTATTATTTTACCAAAATATACATATTGTTATGATATACAACATGTCATGAACCATGCGATCAGAGCAATCAGAGGGCATGTACTGCAATCTTTTTTTGTTTATATTTGTACTTTTGTCATTATTGCCAGAATAAAATATATAAATATCTTTAAAACAGAAATGTACTTGAAAAGCAAAACTGCATAAGATAAGACTAGTTTTCAAGGAATATATCTTTAATTATTAAGTTAGTTATTAGTTTATGGAGGGTTTTTTTTTTATTTCCCCACTGGCAAATTTTTTCTTCTTGTTTTGAGCATAAACATCACTAAATTGAACTAGATTTATGCTGTAATCAAGAAATAAAAACTGTCTGCAAGTGTATTTTCCAAAGTAATGTTTACTGTATACTATATATCTAGTAGGTAAACACTGAACCACGAGTTTGCCCTCACAACAACTCACCAGCAGGGGATCTTCATAATGCGAGCACTGAAGTCAAAGAACAGTGGACAAAACAAAATGAAACAACAATGAGATCACAGACAATCACAACACATGGAAATTGGCAAAATGTAAACACAAATGCATTGCGTTTTAACAAAGATCGATTTCAGATACTGAAACAAAGAAAGCCGAAGAAGCACTGACTTGCAAGAGCACAAAGAATATGAAGAAAAGAGAACATAATGAGCCCCAACTGAGAAATTCAGAAATGACACTCCATTATGGCTGATAACAACTTCCATTAGCAAGCCAGCATGACAACACAATGACAAATGTAGTGTTATGTTGTTTCTAATTATAGTGGGTACTGTATGTATGTGTGCGTATATGCATTACCAGCAAGCAGCACAACAATCTGTGTGTTCCTCATCTATGTTTTCAGTGTTCTCGGAACCTGTTTCACTGGCTGGAAGACTTGCTATAGCGAGTGAAAAACAGGAAGAACGTGAAAGATACACAGAGACAGAAAAGAACCATTAAAGAAAGAGAGATATAAGAGAGACAAAGAGAAAAAATAATGTCGGCCACACATTGACACAGTTTTGGAGAAAAGCAATCTCTCTGAAATAGGGTCAAAGCACTTAATATGGGTCCAACCGAGAGATGTGATTTCTAGCCCCAGATGTAAATTATACAATTAGACCAGACAAAGTTGAGGGGGGCTATAAATAGAACAGCGGGGGAGTGAAGGGGTCATGCATATCATTTTGATTGGCCGTACCATGGGTTTCGTTTGAGTGGCTGAACCAGCCGAATTTCCCCCTCTTCTTATCAGCTAGGTCACGCAAGGTCACACCTGAGGGGAGATTGAAAGATCAAGAGAGAGGGAAACAGTGAGAGACATGTAATAGAACAAAATGAGAAGCAGAACAGGTGGAAAAGCAAGTTAGCGGGAGAAATAATTGCCGTGGCTCTGTCTAAAGATGCTGGTAGGTGTTCAACATTTTATCACACAAAATTGTGGCAGGTGGGGAAATCTTTACCTCAAACATCAAAGGTAAAATGAGATGTTTAATTTATTAACAGTATATCGGATACTCGGTTAAAGGTGAAATGTGTTATTTCTGCCACTAGTGACTCTAAACTGAACTGCAAAAATAATGATTCATACTTTTGAGCATGACTGGTGTCCAAATTCAAGAAGTCTTTTTAATAAACCAGGAGAATACGCAGGAGAAAATCAACAAGGCAACTACACTTTAACATAAACAGGACTGAACAAAGAACTGAGAGGAACTAAGGGCTTAAATACACAGAGTAAGGTAATTAACTGGAACAGAAACAGGTGCGGGATAAATTAAAATCCACGGAAACTGATAACGACCAGGAACAAAGGCAAAATGGGAACAGGGAAAACGAAACCAAAACACAATGAAACTAAACAGACTTAGACATAAACCTGACAATTATAGCATTTATTAATATTTTGAAATAGATTTTATTTTTATATTTTATACGTTTTAGTAATTTTGTTGTGTGCTTTTTTTTTTCTTTTTTTTTTTAAATATATATTTCTATTTAGATTTTTTTTTTTTTTTTCAGTTTTACTTTGGGTAATTTGGTACTACTTCAACTAATTTACTTTAACTTAAAACTTTTTTTATTTCTGTTAGTTGTCAAGTTTAATTTAATATATATTTTAACAACAAAGACCCCATGGGGCCATTAGGGTTGCTAAAATACAAAATGTATTTTTTAGGGAAGTCAAAGTTAACATTTTTACTTAAGATTTGAATTAAATGTGTTTTAGCATTTTTTTTTTTTTTTTTTATTTCACAACATGAGATGAGTCATGATTATTTTATTATATTGACAACCATAATTTTACACAGTAAGAAAAAAACTACATCTAACAATAGTATATACATTACTTTGGCCTTAGTCTTTATTATATCATGCTTAATATGTTTCTCATTCCATGTAAATGCATTTTTAAACTTTAAATTGTAGCTGCCATAGGGGGCCCTCACAAAGGGATCAAAATATTTTGAGCCCTTGGGATCAAAAAGTTTGAAAAAATCCTGTCTTACTTGACTTATAATTGTCCCTGTAAGGATAGGGTAAAGTATTATCACATAAAAAAGCTTAAGTTTGTTTGTCAATCATGTTTCTAAAATGAACAATTGATACCAAGGACAAAGGGGTCTAGAGGGTTAAATAGAGGAAGAGATCTCACGTCTGTTCCCGTCTTCATCAAACTCATCTATGTCCTCAGCCTGAGTGATCCAGTCCATATATCCAGACAGATCCTCCTCCATCTGCTGCTTCTCACGGAGCTTCTGAAAATCTCCGCGAGCTTTCGCCTTCTCTCTCTCCTTAGAGAATTCTCTACACACAAGTATGGCTTGTTAGACAAGCAAAGCAAACACACACACACACACACAAACAATACAGAGGCAAACACACACTGTGGACATTCACACTCTGTTTAACGGAGGGAAAGCAGCATGAGGCGCAATCTTTGGGGAATTCTATGCTTTGGAACAGTCTGCAGGAAATCAGACTCCACAAATCTGCTGCTCTCAGCATCTGGGGATTGTTCCATTCAGGTGAGTAAAAGCATTAACATCTGATATCTGCTCATCTCCTGCAGTCCTCCATTAAATAATCACTCACACAGACATGCAAACAAGTTATGATGTCGTGAAATGACGGAGGCTTAGCTCATGAATATTAACTGGGATATGGACAAACTGTCTTAATAAATTGTTACATGTGATGTATGCATTAAACTAAATATTTCTTTCAAACAAAATATTTCTTTCAAATAAATGCTGTTCTTTTGAATTTTCTGTTCATCAAAAATTATCATGGTTTCTACAAAAATATTATGCAAAACAGCTGTTTTCAACATTGGTAATATTAAGAAATGTTTCTAGAGCAGAAAATCGGCATATTAGAATGATTTCTGAAGGATAAAGTGACACTGAAGACTGAAGTAATGATGGTGAAAATTCAGCTTTGTCATCACAGGAATACATTTCATTTAAAATATATTCAAATAAAAAACAGTTATTTGAAGTTGTAATAATATATCACAACATTACTACTACCACATTTTTGATCAAATAAAAAAATGTTGTTAAAAACAGTTTAAAAATATTACCAATCTCAAACTTTTGAACAATAGTATATCTCAAGTATTCAATCATTTAGCAGAACATTTTCACTGTGAGTACAAAAGGTTTCTGGTTAGAACCCTAACCCTTGATGTAACTTAATATATCAGCAGTGGGAAAAGCGCTCCTGTAGCTCAAACCGTAGGCCATGACAGTAGCAACGCCAAAGGCTGTGAGTTTGATTCCTAGAAAATGCATAAACTGATAAAATGTATATTCTGAATACAATGCTTTGGAAAGGAAATAAAGTGATAGGGACAAAATAAGGCCTGGCAAAAAGTGACATATAAATAATACTCATACACACTTGCCACAAACACTCATATAATTATCTGTCCTGTAAACTCACCCACTCAACACACCCAACACAAGGTTGAGAACAAAGAAGGATCCAAAGATGACCAGGCTGACAAAGTAAACCCATGGCAGCTCAAACCCAATTGCATCATTCATCTACAGAGATGAGCAGGAAAGCAAAAAGCAACGATATTAGTGTCATACACAATCACTTGCTTTAAATATAATTACGACCCATTAGAGTCAAGCTGAAGACTATGCATATGGCTTAGTTACCCAGTACAGGACGTCTGTCCAGCCCTCCATTGTGATACACTGAAAAACTGTTAACATGGCAAAGAAGAAGTTATCAAAGTTAGTGATGCCGCCGTTAGGTCCATCCCACTTTCCCCTGCACTCAGAGCCATTGACAGCGCACTGGCGTCCGTGACCCGCAAACGCACATGGGAGTGGATCATCGTCCGCGTAATTATCTGAAAAAAAATAAGAGAAAGGCAGATGGAGGAAGATAAAGAGTGACAGAAAATGCACATAAATATTTTATGTGAGTATGTGTGGGTACCTGTGCCTATAAAATAGCAGGTGCGATGCATTCGTCCGATGAAGAGCTCCAGTCCAATGATGGCGTAAATGATGATGACAAAAAGGACAAGCAGAGAGATGTGCAACAGGGGAACCATTGCCTTCATGATGGAGTTTAACACAATCTGCAGGCCTGCACACACACACACACACACACACACACACACACACACACACACAGAGCAGAGAAATCATGGCCTTCATAACAGAGCACTATAACACGAAACCTGTATTTTGTGCATAAGAAAATAATTCCCATTCTGTCTGTTTATGTCCATTATATCATTTTGGTGTTTGGTCTTTTTGCAAAAATGTCTTTTAAAGGTACACTATGTTAACTCAGTCTACACTGTAAACAAGAATTGTTGGTTTAACTTAAAAAAGTAAGTTACCTGGTTGCCTTAAAATTTTGAGTTCATTGAAATAAAAAATACAATGAAGGCGATTGATTTTTATCAGAAACTCAAAATATTATGTTATCTGAAGCACATTAATTATCTAAGTTGATTTGACAAAAGAAAAAATGTTGTGATAAAATCATGAAAACATTTTTTTACAATGTAGCGGTTAAACAAAACTACATGCATTTTGCGGAAGAACATTTTTTTGGTTGTGCTTTGGCTCTGCGTGACTGTGCAGATGAATATGGTTATCCTACTTCATCTGTATCCTACTAAAACATTCACTACTAGGCTTAAGAGATATAACCAGTTTAGATGAAAAGGATCTCAAGATGACTAGCTTAAGCATTACTGTAGCTATACCCATTAATAGACACTGTACTTCCTTGAAAATAAATTCCAGCACAGCGCTACAACAACCATAATGAAACGACCCTTCACAATGATGCTTTACAATGAAATCTGTTAGAGAGCTACATATGGCAATTTATCTGTTCAATAAAATACCTTACTCACTTGTTGAATAATAAAAATGCCATCTTTGTGTCGCTTTTACAACATTTCAAATTCCTCAGTTCTCGCCACCTCCGAAAAGCCAAGCCAATGTTGATTCTCATTTTATTACGAGCTCTGTTGCATTTTCTTTTTGCCAGCAGACTCTCCTCTGTTCTGCATTTTTTAAAACATGTGATTCCCCTGAGGTTCAAGATTTAGTGTGCTCCATCCATGTCAACCTTTCCCGCTCATTGTGACAACTAACCTATGGCACTCCCACACCATACATGCGTCAAAGTAGCTGGAGCAACTTTTCTCTATTTACGGATATGACGAGACACGCACAGGCGAGTGACATATGTACACAATTTCCAACGAAACAGGTCTAAAATTTAAACACTTATTGCTTACCATAGTGAATCAGAGTAAGACAAAAACACGTTTTGGAAGAAGGATTGATGACGTATTGACTCGTTATTTAAATTTTGTTACTTTTGAAAAAGAAAAAAAAGTACATAGTGTACCTTTAAATTATTCAACATTTTAAGTTATGTTAATTTATTTTAATCAGTTTTACTCTTACTAATATGGTATATACACTACTGTTCAATAGTTTGGGATCAGTCCAAGAATTTAAAAATGTTTTTTAAAGTCTTTTGTGCTCACCAAGGCTGCATTCATTTGATCAAAAATACAGAAAAACAGTAATATTGTGAAATATTATAACAATTTAAAATAACTGTTTGAAAATATTTTAAAATGCAATTTAATCCTGTAATGGCAAAGCTTAATTTTCAGCATCATTACTTCAGTTTTCATTGTCACATGATCCTTCAGAAATCATTCTAATAGCCTGTTTTAGTACTCAAGAAACATTTCTTATTATTATCAAAGTTGAAAAAAGTTGTGCTGCTTAATATTTTTTGTAAAAATAGTGATATAGGATTAGAATTTCAGGATTATTTGATTAACATAAAGTTAAAAATAAGAGTATATATATATATATATATATATATATAGTAACAATGTGTCTTTATTGTCACTTTTGGTCAATTTAATACATCCTTGCTGAATAAAAGTAATTTCTTAATTTTTTTTTTTTTGAACTGTAGTGTAATTTTAATTGATAAAAACATGAATTGACTTGTGATCACTTTACTATCACAATGAAGAATCTTTTTTGTCTCAACCTTGTTATCGTTGTCATCATTTTTGCAGACATTTTACTTAAATGTGACTAGCTGTCTGACTGACTGACTGTCTGACTGACTGATTGATAGATTGACTGATCGACTGACTGACTGACTGACTGACTGATTGTTTGATAGATTGATTGATTGACTGACTAACTGACTGATTGATTGAGACCATCATCCATTTACTGTATTCAAGACAATGCCAGCCAGAGCATAATAGCATTACAGTTGCACACGGTGAGGAATTTTTATTGTGTGTTTTCTGGTAAATGTAATGGGTATGTGAATGAGAAGTATCCTCATTCAATGTCATCTTGCCTCAATGGGAGACCTGCCAGGATTAACGTGCAGGTGAGCGCATGAGGGTGGAAAGATCCACACCAGAGCTTCTGTTAGTACTGTGGTGGAATACGTCATTGGCTACTCTGTGTTTCAGTATACACAACCGTGTTTTCTGCTATCCTGACCAGATTTGCAGGAGCTCTGAACTAATGGAATTGTGTTTTCAGCACCATGGACAGTGCTATCTGAAATCATCATCTTATTATCTTAGTATTGTAAAGACACAAGCAATAATGGCTCTTTGGTTAGCTGGTCAGTGATTCAGGGGTGTGTGGCAGTGGGTCTGATTTTGAAATTACTGCGAAACAGCACAGCCTCTGGTTGCAACAATGAGTCAAGCTCATCTGGAGAGGACACAGAACGAATCTACAGGCCTAAATTATCATGACATTAGAGAGGTCAAGCTACACCAACCCCCCTGATTGCTGCACAAATATCACCACTCCATACAAACCTCAATAGAGACTGTTTTCTCTCTCAGAATACATTCCTAATAGCACAATAACACTCTTGTGTGGGTGAAACACCACTGCTGAATAGTTCATGGCAATTTACACCAAATTAAATCAGACAGCAAATTTACTAACTTGTTTCCTTTTTTTTCTCGATTACAAACACAAACTCACTGGGCACTCCTGAAACCAGTCTGAGGGGTCGTAGGACTCTGAAGGCTCGGAGGGCTTTGACATCCAGACCACCTGGTTTACTCGGCATGTGGGAAGTTGTTTCACCAGACTTATGAGTAACAGTCTCTAATACCACACTGAACAACCTGCAAAAAAAAAAAAAAAAAAAAGGAAAGAAAGAAAAAAAGTGCTTGATTAAACATGTCATACTAAAATGTGTAACTGACTTTAAATAATTAATATTAAATTTAAAATTATGAGCTTTTGAGTTGTTACTTTGAAATTTGAACTTCGAATTAAAGATAAAAATGCAGGAGATCAGGTTTTACAACAAGGACAGTTTTTATATGTTAAATGTTACATTACACTATTAAATTAATATGTAGAGAGTGTATGAATATTCAGTTTAATATGCACTTACTTTCTAATATATATAAAAAAAAATTATACTAAATTTAGACCAAAATTAGATGCCATTTAGTCATGTTATGCTGGATACACATTAAAAGAATTTATAAGATTTTCAAAATGTGAGAGACCACAAACATGAGGGGAAAAAAAATCCTAGATTTAACAGTTTTGCTCCTATAGTGTGTGATGTGCCGTGATGTGACAAAAACAGCACACCACACACAAACAGATTTTCAACCAGAGTCCCGACTGTAAACACACGGGAAATCTCGCAAAATCTCTCGAGACTTCAGAATGAACATGAAGGACAATAGGCAGGAAGAAATTGCGATGATAGTGTTTGGAATGATTTTGGTATGTTTTACAGGACACATTGTATAAACACTCGTGCTGTTGCCACAAATCGACTAGCTGATCCTCCATCTCTGCTGTCCAAATCCATTTAACTTTGTGCTGCGCCATGACTGTGTTTGTTATGCTTCTGTCTTCTGTCAGCTCGCTTTCTGATTGGATATTGTTTAGTTTTACGTGATAATCTCCAGAGTGTACGCGTGTTTGTCCTCGGGGTTCCCCCCACACATCAGGATTTTTGATCTTTTTTTTGCGATTGGGGCGCCTCCGACGTTCTTCCGAGCAGATTCAGTCACTCTTAACACACCTCACACCACAGGAAAATCTGATAAAATAATCTGTAGAACCATCAAGATAATCGGAACATTACCTAGGATTGTCAGAAGGGGAGAAGTCAGCCCAAAATCAGCCCGATTATCTTGTGGTGTGTAGCCAGCATTAGTAAAATTAACTAAAACTACTGAATATGACATGACATAATATTGACAAAAATGATACTTTTTATGAAGAAAACAGTGACTAAAACACTGACTAAAAACAACAACAACAAAATTTTTTTAAAATTAACACTGGATCTGGCCTGAGAGCCATGTTAAATTGAAACATACAGCGCATGAACGAAGGCTGTAGTCTAATTCACGAACAAACAACTCTTTTAAACTACTTTTTAGTGAATCAAAAACATACAGCATGACCAATGCAGCCTGATTCCCAATGATTTTTTTTTTTCAGAAACATTGACCAGTGAAGCCTGATTCTCAAAGAATGACTCTTATGAGCTGGTTCTTTTTAGTAAGACTGACCAGTGAAGCCTGATTCCCGAACAAATGACTCTTATGAGCTGGTTCTTTTTAGTGAAACAAAAACATACAGCGTGACCATTGTAGCCTGATTCCCAAATGAATGTCTGTTATGAGCTGTTCTTTTTAGAGAATCAGAAACGTACAGCAAGACCAGTGTAGACCGATTCCTGAACAAATGATTCTTATGAGCTGGTTCTTTTTAGTGGATGAAAACATACAGCATAGCTAGCGTAATTTGATACTTGAACGAATGGAGTGAAGTGTTGTGGAAGCTGGCTGAGCCATAATATTTGTGGCACCCATCCTAAGAGTATTTGTGCGTGCATGTGTATGCATGAAAGCACAAAGATAGCTGATCTTTGTGCTTTCATGCATACACATGCACGCACAAATACTCTTAGGATGGCATCAGCATTATAAGCAGCAATAATATGATGTGTAATACTGTGTGTTTGGAACAGATCCACCTGCTCATTAGCGGTTCTGCTTGTGAGCTTAATGAAATCTCTAATCAATACTAAAAAAAGCTCTCAAAATTATACTCAAAAAGACGCTAAATGCCTGGCACCGTCATGTTCCTTTAGATAATTAACCATCACTCTGACCAACTGGCCATTAATGACCCCAGAACAGCTGTTTAGTCCCATTTTAGCAGGACAGACAGAGCTCTGGGGATTGTCGCTCTTTAAATACACTATGGTGTGCATAGGAAGAAAATGAGTTTAAGCAGTGGCATACTATGAAAGATTGATTCTTTTTTAGTGCATGAAATGCGTATTTACAGTTTTCACATACACACACATTCACCACAGTGCTGTAAAGCCTGGTGTGTGAAATTAAGGGTAGTGCCTAGTCTCTGTAGGTCAGATTAAGATACAAAGAGAGAGCGAGCGGGAGAGAGGATTGACAGCCAGATCTAACCAGATAATCCGGGAGAGAGAGCAAAAGGGAGGTTGAGAAAAGGGAGAAATGAGGAAAAAGAGGGTAAAGAGAACAGCAGGACAAGAGGAGAATTGTGAATAAGAGAGCTGCTGTTGGCCATAACACAACCTGAATAAAAATCAACTATGAAAATTAATATGCAAGTGAATCATGGAAGGAAAGGCAGTGATGTCACTCTGGGTTATTATGACTCATTTTTAAATGAAAAAGACAGTAAATAAACAAGTGGGGATGGATGGCTAGAGTGTCGAAGATGGTGACGTACCCTACGATGACGATGACAAAGTCCAGTAAATTCCAGCCATTGCGAATGTAGGAACTCGGGTGCATGACGAGGCCGTATGCCAGGATCTTCAGAAACGTCTCGATGGTGAAGATTATCAGAAACACATATTCAACTTGTTCCTGAAAAAACACAGATATATTTATAAATATATTATAAAATATGTATATAAAACTTGGCATAGAAAAATTGTGTATAGTCTAATAATAAAATGATTTTAGTAATAATAGTAGTAATAAAACAATAATTTTATTGGATAATATTGGCCTGATTAGGTTGTGTTGCTGTCGGGTGGAAACCTCATATTTCCAAAAAAACACTACTTTTCAGGAAACGGAAAAACAAATAAAGTTGATATTGTGGCTTTATATGTGGTCGGACAATTGCATGTGTCATTATGTTATTAACATTTTACCAAAATCAAGATCAAATGGAGTTGCAAGATTTTTGACCAGCGAATTTCGGACGTACTGTACATGTTTTGTCTGTCATTAGAACAGCCACATCTGAGGCAGTAAATGCAATGCATTATGTTTTCATCAACTTACAGGTTATAAAGTTTACTGTAGCTATCAGTGCTGCCAATTTAGCAATTTTGTTGCTAGATTTAGCAACTTCCCCACCCCTTTTGAGACTTTTTTCAAAAGCCTAGCGACAAATCCAAAAACTTCTTGGACAAACCTTATCTAGATTCCGTGACTCGCCCACTGATCTATATTTGTATAAATATAGATGGTCTCACCAGTATGACGTCATCTAGCGACATTTAGCGACAAGTTTTAGCTACTTTCAGCTGAAAGCAATGATAACCTTAGTTAACTACTTTAGTTAACATGAATTAAGAATGAACAATACTTCTACAGCATTTATTAATCTTAACGTTAATTTCAACATTTACTAATACATTATTAAAATCAATAGTTGTAATTCTTAACATTAGTTAATGAACAAATAATGAACAACTGTATTGCTCATTGTTAAAGGGTTAGTTCACCCAAAAATGAAAAATCTGTCATTAATTACTCACCCTCTTGTTGTTCCACACTCGTAAGACCTTCGTTCATTTTCGGAACACAAATTAAGATATTTTTGATGACATCTGATGCTCAGTGAGGCCTCCATTGCCAGCAAGATAATAAACTCTTTCAGATGCCCAGAAAGGTACTAAAAACATATTTAAAACAGTTCATGTGACTACAGCGGTTCAACCTTAACGTTAATGTACTTTTTGTGCGGCAAAAAAAAACAAAAAACAAAATAACGACTTTATTCAACAATATCTAGCGATGTGCGATTTCAAAACACTGCTTCATGAAGTTTCGAAGCTTCACAAATCTTTTGTTTCGAATCAGTGGTTCGGAGCATGTATTAAACTGCCCCCCAGTCATGCCCCCCAGTGGTGAACCCATTGAAATTTCGAAACACTTATGACGTAACGAAGCCTCGTTTACTGAAATCACGTGACTTTGGCAATTTGATACATGCTCTGAACCACTGATTTGAAACAAAAGATTCGTCAAGCTTCGAAGCTTCATGAAGCAGTGTTTTGAAAACGCACATCACTAGATATTGTTGAATAAAGTTGTTATTTTGTTTTTTTGGCACACAAAAAGTATTCTTGTCACTTCATAACATTAAGGTTGAACCACTGTAGTCACATGATCTGTTTTAAATATGTTTTTAGTACCTTTCTGGGCATCTGAAAGAGTTAATTATCTTGCTGGCGATGGAGGCCTCACTGAGCCATCGGATTTTATCAAAAATACATTTGTGTTTCAAAGATGAACAAAGGTCCTACGGGTGTGGAACGACATGAGGGTGAGTAATTAATGACAGAATTTTCAGTTTTGGGTGAACTAACCCTTTAATGTTAGTTAATTAACTTAATTAATTAGTTAATTAACTAATGTTAACAAATTAAACCTTAATGTAAAGTGCTACGTTTTTTTCTGTAAATGTGTGTATGTATGTAAATGTGTATGTAAATGTGTGCACTGGTATGACCCCATGACCTGTTCACAATACAGTGAGCGAGAGAGACAAAAAGGGTCGTTCTTGAGCTGGAGCTGGACTTCAAAATGGGGAATCTGCGAGCGTTTCAAAAGATTACTAATCTGTCAGCCTCTCTTTCTCTCCCTCCCTCTCTTTTGCCGCTGCTGGCAACAACAGCAGCCTGTGCACTGTGGTGGCACACTTGTGTGCACACATACTCCCTCCATATAAACAAACATATAGAGAGAAACAACAAACTAACCACAAAAACCCACACCATCTGTGTAAGACTGTGACAGAGGTGGAAGGACAATACCATATGGACAATAATAACCGCACATGCACACACTGCTGTAGTTGATTTGATGTAAAGTGGCATACAGCATAAACTTCCATTTGCTGGACCGTATGCCTCTGTCTGAAGTATGCAGAAGGTTTTTGCACACTGACAGGGACAGAATATCCATGAACTATTTCTGAAGCTCTATTCCCTTCCTTAGATGAGCAGATAGACCATGGCAACATTCAAAACCTTTCTTTTGCATAATTTTGTAAATTTAATGATGGATAAAATTAGCAGGGGCTGTGAATTTAACTTTTTTTTTGTATAATTAATTATAATAAAAAATAATACCAGCAATTTTTTATTGCTGTAGGCCAGTGATAGGGTTTTGGACAATGGTATGGAAATAAGTTATATTTTGACCTCTAAAGTCACTTTCTGTTGATTTAATGCTTTTCTCGTCTCCCACAATAGTGTAACGTCTAGTGATCTTCCTTTAGGAGCTTTTCTAAGCATATATTGATAAGTGCAAATTAATTAATCTGCAACACATGTAATTATTTCAATTAAAATTTGCAATCTACTGACAGCCCTAGTTATTAGACATGCAAGCTCAGAGTGCTGAATGACTTTGAGTAATGAACTGAAGAGAACTGAAAGCAAGATGATGGACAGTAAAATAAAACAAACAATATGGCAGAGGAAAAGACCAACCGGCTTTTTGAGAGAGACTGACAGCAAACACACACACACACACACACACACACACACACACACACACACACACACACACACACACACACACACACACACTCATTAAATACATGCCCCCTCCATTGCACCTGGAATCCAGGATGTGGCTTTAAGCATCAGAACAAAGATGGAGAACGAAAGAGAGAGAGAGAGAGAGAAAGAGGGATGGGGTGATGGGGGAAGGGTGATGAGAGGCAAGGGAGGAAGAGTAAGCTGCTTATCAGGACCAAGAGCATTTAGAGCAGCCAAACGAACAGGCAGCTCCAATCTCCCCTGACCACCACTCTTTCTGCTCCCTCCCTGTCGCTTTCTCTTTCACATCATTTTGTTGTCTTGTTGTCCTCCAAAATCTAAAAGAAGAAGACAATGCAGGTGGATTTGACTGAGCTTGCATTGTTAGCACATCTTTAGCTTAATATTAAATTCACATTACGCAATTTTTGTTTTCCAATTCCATTGTAAGCTCGGTTCTTCTATGGGCACTTTTGGCACTGTGAACTTTAAGTTCACCCAAATATGAAAATTATGTCATCATTTACTCACCATCTTGTCATTTAGAAACAATATGACTCTTTTTTTTCTGTTGAACATAGAAGATATTTTCAGAAATGTCTCAGTGTTTTTATCTACATGATGTAAGTCAAAGGGCTCCAATGTTGTTTGGACACATTCTTCAAAATATCTTCTTCTCTGTTCCACAGACAAAAGTCATGCAGGTTTGGAATAAAATAAAGATGAGTAAACGATGACAGAATTTTCTTTTTGTAGTGAATCATCCCATTAAAATCCTGTTAACACACTTTTAACACACTTTTTCTCTTTAAACTCACTAGTTGAGTTAAAGGGTTAGTTCACCCAAAAATGAAAATAATGTCATTTATTACTCACCCTCATGTCGTTCCACACCCATAAGACCTTCATTCATCTTCGGAACACAAATTAAGATATTTTTGATTAAATCCGATGGCTCAGTGTGGCCTGCATTCACAGCAATGGCATTTCCTCTCTCAGGATCCATAAAGCTACTATAGTGATGGGCCGATTTCAAAACACTGCTTCGGAGCTTTGCGAATCGAATCAGTGACTCTGAGCGCCAAAGTCACATGATTTCAGCAGTTTAGCCGTTTGAAAGGAGATCCGAGTCACTGATTCGATTTGTAAAGCTCCGAAGCAGTGTTTTGAAATCGGCCCATCACTATATTGTTGAAAAGTCGTTATTTTGTTTTTTTGGCGCACAAAAAGTATTCTCGTCGCTTTATAATATTAAGGTAGAACCACTGAAATCACATGAACTGTTTTAAATATGTCTTTAGTAGCTTTCTGGATCTTCAGAGAGGAAATGTCATTGCTTTGAATGCAGGCCTCACTGAGCCATCAGATTTAATCAAAAATATCTTAATTTGTGTTCTGAAGATGAAGGTCTTACGGGTGTAGAACGACATGAGGGTGAGTAATAAATGACATTATTTTTGGGTGAACTAACCCTTTAATTAGTCCAATAAAAATGTCCAACAGTGGGCATACATATATCACAGGAGAGATCTGTCCTGTCAGAACGTCAAATAAAACAAGTGCAATGGAAATAGGCTATAAACTTCATATCACTGCATCTGCTACTGAGCATGCCCAGTGAGAAACACTGTGACTGGGGGAATACCCATAAGCCCTTGCACTTGAATAATTTCATTACGTTTGTTTGTTTGATCATGGGACTAATGAGGACATGTTAGTTAGAATTAAAAGATGTTTAGCTCTATTTATTGTTTTTTTATGATCTTTTAATATAAAAAATATATACTTGAAGTCACTGTTAGGGTCATTATTGTTCCTTTTCTTGATTTCTTCTTGTTTCTTTCAACTAAATGGCTCTGAAGCAGGGCCAAAACAAAGATTTGCTAACAGCTCCCAAAAACTTCTGACATCAGGAATATGCAGTATTTTCATTTAACTTCAAAATATGAGCTGTCAAAATAAATACATGTAAAAATTTTGAGTTTTTTAAAAAAAAAACATATTATATAATGGTCCTAAAAAGAACAGGCCAACTATAATTTTTTAAGTTGGTAAGTACTTTGCCCTGACACTGAATAAACTCAAAAGAGCCCTCAAAGAGTCATGAAACCCTAAAACACATTTTTTGAGATTTTAACATATATGTACAGATTGCACATCAATGAATACAACTATAGCACTCATCATGTTTATTATTAATGGAAAAGTGGTTATTTTTTCTTTTTTCTGAGCCATTTCATTCTTCCAGGTTTAAAAAGCAAAGTTAAAACAACATCACGAAATTTGATGTATACGCGTTAATTCATCTACATCATCAGTTTCTGAGTTTTTCTCTGCATTATTCATGAGAATGAACTCTTTTAATCCAATCACTGCTCTGTATTATGTATGAGATCGCATTACAGCGGAGAATTCAAATGTTTCAGCAGTGATGTTCCCGTCTGTCTGTTCAGAGTTCATGTGTCGTAAGTGTATGTTTCCTCAATGCAGTAACACAGAAGAGTTGTTTGCCTATTTTTAGGTTTCCTTTGATAGTTATGGTGCATAGTGACTGTCATGACTGGCAAAGTACCGATATAAGGCAACTCTAACACACCATTTCATTTACACAGAACCAAAGCTTACTTTACCCATCCACATATTATTTTGCTACCTAGAAAGCACTGGTATTTTCCTCTGGAAATGCAAATCTAGTCTGTATGCAATCCAGCAAGTGAATATTACAACCCCACAAAAAAAGCTGACTCTGAAAGAAAACACTGTAATTCGTTCATTAGTCTGTGCTACACTGTGATCTCTCATCTGGGTTGCGCATTCTGCCCTGTTGTTCCTCTTTTGTCACTTCATTGTCACTTCTCTTACATTCGAATGCAAATTCTTCTTCTATAAAAAGAAAGTGATTCTCTGATGGGATAGACATGAGGCACTGCCCGAGGGGGGTTGTGTCCAGGGTCCTGATCACATACAACTCGATTGGTCTCCTCTCCCTCATTTCCTCTCTTTCTCTTCCTGTTTCTCTCACACAAGCCTTAGGGAAGATCCCTTTCACTACACGTCGAGCATTTCAGTACGAATGGGGCACAGTCACACACGCCTGTACACTCGAGATGACAGCGGTACAAACTATGAAGCTCACATGGATAATTCGGTAAAGTCCAGTGAAAGTGCTAGTGTGCCGAGATGCGGAGAAAGGATTTCTGGACTTAAACGAAAGGTGTTTTTATTCGGTCCGACCCTTACTAAGAAACAATAGCTAGGGGCGCTTCTCTTTCGTTTACGATTTCTCTCTCGTCTCTGTGACCTTTGCATTCCGATGTGAAGCTGTAGTGTGCACAAGTTCATGCAGCCTCGCATTGTTGCATGCCTCACTGCAGCCGTGGACAAAACTGCCGCTTTGTTTCCTTGATGCCACTAACGTGCAAGCAAATTAAAGCCCTGCAGTCTCAGACACAGGTGCCGAGATGAACATCACAGTAACGCAGGATGCTGGTAAAAGTGTTTAAAGGTAGAGTTTATGCAAAAATGAAAATTATGTCACCATTTCCTCATCCTCTTGTCGAAAAAATGTTTTATTTTACCCATGCAATGAAAGTCAGTGGGGGCAAATGTTGACTTTTTTTTGTGTTCCACAGAAGAAAGGAAGTCATACAGATTTGGAACAACGTGAGTAAATAATGACAGAATTTTAATTTTTAAGTGAACTATTCCTTTAAGAATAGCTACTGAGTGGATCAAATGTGAAGCTCTCTGATGGGATACAATGAGAGGTTGTGGGAGATGAGGAGGATTACAGAGTAATACTGCATCATCAAACAGCAAAAAAAGGATTTTAACATCAAAATGGCACCTGGCTTTCAAATTGTGATGTTCAAAGTCCAAAGCTTCCAGAAATTTCTGACACTAGGACAGCAGTAGGAATCGAAATACTGTGGCCGAAGTGAGTCACATGACAAAACTCTCTTGCTTGAGGCGAATGCCCCTTTTATGTGTGTGTGTGTGTGTGTGTTTCTCTGCGCATTTGTGTGTATTGTTAGAGGGATAACAAAACGTTATCCCTCTGTTCAAAAGTTTAGGGTCAGTAAGATTTAATTACGTTATAAAAGAAATTAATATTATTTTGATCAGCAAGGATGCACTAAATTGATCAAAAGTGACATTAAAGACATTTAAAATGTTACAAAAAAGGGGAACGATTATGCAAATTTCACTTTTATAAGGTGTTTAAACACAGATGTGTGTCCACAGTGTGTGTAAACAACCAGCCTATAATGGCAAAAATCCAGCCACTCCTTTTTTAATAATCCTCATAAATCATAAACAGTCTCTCCAAACGTGTGGTTCTTAAGTAAGAGTAGGGGGAAACCCCGCCCATGACTGGCGACGATCTGCTCTACTAACATAGATACCGCCCTGAGTGAGCCGCAGCAGTCCGCCATTTCTGTTTCCTTGCTGTAGCAGCTGGAGACGTACAGTGTCGGTGCCAAAAAAATTACAAATGTTCTGTTATTGGATGTACCAATGAACATAAGAGTCTCCATAGATTCCCGCCATCTGAGCCAATTTTTATTTATGAAGGAAATGCGCCAAAGAAAGTCGGTAAATATTTGCGCAAATCATTTTAGCCGAACGGCTTCACAAACAAGGGTCAGTTCAACACTGGATTTGCACAAAAGATTAACATGAAGGTACGTGCTAGTCGATAAGTTGAATCAGCTTAATTCCACAACAGCTACATAAATTTATCCACTAACCATTCAAGAAACATCCAGTTGCATTCTAAAAGTTGTAACTTCTTCCTGAGTCGCTCCATCAGTGTCCGACTTTGGTTTGAACAATGTAAGGCTGAACACTGCTAATGACAATCAACATTTTGTCTGCGTGATATTCTCCAACTTTGTTGATGTTGAGTATCCGAAGCGCGAGCTGGTAAAGCTCCATCTTGGAAAGGGGGCCGGGAGCGGCAGCTCATTTGCATTTTGACCGACAGTGTACATTCGAAATGGAACATGGAAATCAGTATTGTAAATAGTATATAGATTTGATTTATGATTTCTGTCTGTATAAGTGCCAACAAATGTCTTTTTTTGAAATATGTCCTCTTTGATTTGAACGTAGAAAGTGTTTTATCTTTTCTGTTTAAATCTTTTATAAATATATATATCCAAATCCAGGACATCTGAAACAGGAAACAAGCACCTTAACTAGTTAGCTACCTAAATACATACCAGACTGAAACCAGAAAAGACCTGATAGAATATGCCATTGGAAAAGAAATGTATATTACATAATACATAAACACATGCATGCTTCTGGCTGCACCTGAGATCCATAACACACCTCCCAAATGGGTCAGCAGGAATTCAGTCAACGGTTTGTTCCGGGCACCATCCCAATATATCTGATTATGAAACAACACCTGGGAAGGGAAATACCTTTTCACCTTCTCCTGTGGCTATTGCACACTTTACCTTACAATATACAATAATACATACTGTATCTCAATTAAGAGCCAATGCATTACAGCAACTTTGAACTGATGGACTACAGGAACTAGCCATTAATGTTTGCAACCAAAAACCAAGAAGCTTGTTAACCATGAATGTTCTTCAATCTTTTTTCAGTTCTCTGAGCTGAAATGATATTCACATCACCCCAATTTCACACACTCTTTCTCTCAAGAGAGACAGAGCAATACTTACTAGGTCATGATTTGTGGCATTCGAGTCATCTTCAGGAAAAGGCTTGGAGACCCCCAAAGCAACACAGTTAGCAAAGATAGCAAGGAGAATAAAGATATCAAATGGTCTGGAGTCACATGTTAAGGTAAACATGATCTTATTAGAGTGACATTACATTCAACAGGCATTATTTAGCTAATTATAATTTGTTTTTACAACAGATATTGGTAAATGATTGGAAAGCATCATTATCAGTAGAAGTTTAAGCTTTGTTTTGTTTGAGATGTAAATGGATACTTCCACTCCACAAGGTGGAGGGCGGCCCTGCGGATGGGATTGTTCAGTTTAAGGCAGAAAAGAGCTCTGGGGGCACGCTGGACCTGGTTGGAGCCCTGGACCTGCTTCTTCGTATGCTGACTCTTCTTCTTTTGCGTTCCAGTGGAGCTGCAGGTGGAGTTAAGCGTTTCCGTACGATTCATCTTCGGCCGTTCGTTCTCCTCCCACTCGTCCTTCTCTTCCTCTTCACCCTCATCACCCTCTCCTCCTCTCCCCCCCTCCTCCTCCTCCTCTTCCGCTTCACCACCACCCTCCTCTTCCTCGTTGGAGTACCCATTCCCTAAAGAGAGAAGTTTAGTCACTTAATAAAGGGTCATTTGTGTGGATGACACAGCAAACAACTAGTCTAAGGACTAAAATTAACAAATGCTTGTTGACACAGGCACTCTTTTTGTAAGGTTGTGACATCAAAATGAACCATAAGTCATTTTGTTGGTTTCTTTTGTTTTGATATCAGAGAAAACCTGTCAAAGACAAGACCATTCAAAAGTTTGGGGTCAGTAAGACCTTTATTCAGCAAGGATGCATTCAATTGATCAAAAGTAACAGACATTTGTAATGTTACAACTGATTTTAAATGAATATATTCTTTTAAACAGAATCCTATTTTTTTTTTTTTTTTTTTTAATTGAGCTTTGCCATCACAGGAATAAATTACATTTTAAAATTTATTAAAATAGAATTTTAAAGTGTTTAATCTGTAATAATATTTCACAATATTACTGTTTTTGCAGTATTTTTGAACAAATTCAGCCTTGGTGAGCATAAGAGATATCTTTTAAAACAACAAAATCTTACCAATCCCAAACTTTTGAATGGTAGTGTATATTAGCAGGAGACTAAGGCACCCAAAAGCACCAATAACAACGAAAATGTGTTATCTTAGTACTATCAGTAGAGTTTCCTGTACAAGTGCAACAAAATGTCCTGTTGCCTGCCTTGTCCTGAGATGTGATAAAGCATCAAAAGAAAAAAACAACTATAGTGATCAGGACTATTATTTTAAAGTGAAAAACATTAAAATAATGGTCTTATTTTAGCCAATAATGGCTTTTTCTTCACTTTAAAATAATGATCCAGATCACTAGTTGTTCTTGCAGAGTAGCTAGACAACAGGAGTAATTAGGGATGCATTTTATGACCACATTCAGAGTAAAAAAGACAACTGCTCACGTCTCAGACACATGTTAATGTTGTGCTTAGTAATTAATAGGTAATTCTTTATATTAATAGTTCTTAATGAGGCTAATCTCATTCAGTAATTATTGATTACCTAATAAGCAACAATCTCAGTCCTAAATTGCCTATTACTATTTATTGATTAGTCAATGTTGTTTCCATATTAGTTAATAGTAGTAGCTGAAGTGTTAATGTAGTACTACTCATTTGTCCTGCATTACTTCCTGCATAGTTACCTATTAATGATCAGTGTTGGGGAAAGTTGCTTTTAAAAGTAATGCATTACAATATTCCCTAAAAAAGTAACTAATTGCATTACTTAGTTACTTTCTATGAAAAGTAATTCATTACGTTACTTTTGTGTAACTTTTTCTCACCTGGACTGAGTAAAGGCCCATTCACACTAAAAGTGAAACGAATAAGCCTCAGGCTGAAGGAAATGCATATTTATGCCTGTACAGTAGAGGGCGCAGCTCAAACTAACCTTTCAGCTGTGCTGCCATTCTGGATTAAAGAAGAATAGGATACAGAAGAAGGAAGTTCAACGCTGTTATTTCTAAATCTAATCTAGTCATTTTTGCTTATTAGTATGGTTGAATTGGATCACTGAAGGTCAGCAGCAAAGACACTGGTTAATAAAATGAGTTTAAATACATAAAGTATATTTGTGTAATTTAATATATTTAATTATTACAGGTTTGCGTAAAATTCTGATTGCATTTCACTGTTTTTATTCATTTTAAGAAATACTGAACGTTTTCATGCAAGTGAGGTGAGTAAATGCATGTTCACATTTAGACTAGAGCTAAAATAAAATCATGTTTACGCACACAATACCTCTGCACTTAACCTATTTCTCTCAACATGGGGACAGGAGAGCTATCAGTCAATAAATGTGAAAACAAAATAACTTGCGTTACTTATTTGAAAAAAGTAACTTAGAAATTTTGTTGTAAATTGAAAAAGTAATGCGTTACTTTACTAGTTACTTGAAAAAAGTAATCTGATTACATAACTCAAGTTATTTGTAACCCCAACACTATTAATTTTATTCTAAAGTGTACTATCTAATCTTATCAATAGTTGCTACAGCACGAGTTCCTCATCATCTGGACACAGGGATGGAGTGCTAGTGACTGAAGTAACTGAAAACTATGAAACTTAAATCACTCCGATCATATTAAAGAGGGTAAAGGAGATAAGGAAGAAAAAGCTTTCTAATCTGCCACAGTCTCTGATGAGCAGGAGGGCTCTGCACTAGGTGAGGAGAACCACACAGTAACAGCTGTGACCTACTTCCCACTATGAGAGGGGGTGCAGAGCAGGATTCTGGGCCAGCGGTTTCATATGTGAGTACCTGTGGATTCATGATGTTAGCCTCTAGCACAGCTAGCTGACAGCTAACAGAGAGAGTCATGGGTAGGGGGAGGGGCGAGAGGGAGAGAGAGGACACTGCTGATAGCAAATTATAACTTCAATTTATGCATAAGACCTCAGTGAGACTGAAGTGAATCCTATCAACCAGAGATAACAGCAATCAGTACTTTCATTGAACATTTAAAATGGGCAGGCAGGAGAGCGAAATAAACTCCTTTGTGAGGTTTGTAAAATGAGCTATCATGCCTGCTGCGCTGCACTGATAAAGACACGCTCCAAATGGAAATTGAGGGGCCAATTTAGCAGGTCATTTAAAGAAGGTATTGTTGAAAACTAGTTTTTGTTTAGGCTACTGCTCTGTGTAACCCTCACTGTGACGGCTAACACACGCCAACAGGCTATTTTCTGCTTTAAAGACAAGTTCATTTGGTTTTCAATCATAGTATCATATTTACTGAGCCTCCATAATTTCACAAAGGAATGAGTTATGAAATTTACATAAACAAGTATTTATCAATGTCTATTTCTGTATATAACTAATAAACAAAACTGCCCTAAAAAGCATTAACTTTTTATTTTATTTGCATCCATAATTCACTACCATAATACTGGCCTTGAGCTGGAAATGTGGATACTGAGAAAATGTTTGGATTCTCTCTGATAGACGAATATCAAACAGGCATAATGCTTATAAACAAATCAAGAACTTCATTATTATCAGTGCCTTTCAGTATGGCATTATTTTTCAGTTGAAGGCAAAAGTACCATCATTCATTTACTCTACATATTGCTATATTATCTAGGTTGATTTATTTACCTTGATAGTGATCTAAAGGGGTCTACCAGCTAACAAGGAATGTTCTTAGAACTTTCGTTCTGGCAAGGTTCTGTCAAAGTTTTGAATAAACGTTCTTCCAGTAATGTTAATAGAATATATAATAATGTTCTCAAAACTTTAGCAAAAGAACATTATTTATGCATCGTTCATGTAATGTTTTTTTTTCTGGTATGTTTTAGTTGGACAGTCGTCTAAGGTTTTTTTTTTTTTTTTTTTTTTTAAATGTTACTACTTGTCTCAGAACGTTCGGAGAACATTCAAAAGTAACATTCCCAGAATGTTTGCAAAATTATAAAATAGAATGTTTGCTTAACGTTCGCATAACCAAGAAAAGAACATTTCTAAAACATTTCAAATTTTGAATGTTTCAAAACATTCCAAAATATGTTTTCATAACTTAATGGAAACATTAGCAAAATGTTCTTAGAATATATTTTTGTTAGCTGGGATCAAACCTGTGCAAAGAGACACATACAACAACTCTCATGTGCGGGCTCGTTTCTAAAGCAGAAGGATTTGGTTCTTGAGCTAGTTAGGGATCAAAGATTAGAGGCCCATTTAATCAAACTTACTACCAGCAGAATATTCATTCGCTGTCTCTAGGGGCCCTGCATTACACTCTATATGCATTAACCTGCAGTGCTGGGGTTACTTGGCAATGATGGAAGTCAAATGATATCTGTAATTGCAGGTTGCCTGTAATCAGAAAGTCATCATAAAGCGCATGTGCAGGTTGTCCTCTGAAAATAACCCTGTGGCAGTTAAACATCTGGTGCTGCAAACAAGAAAAATAAATTGGAAAAATAAATTCATAATTTGATCGCAACAGAGCTTAAGGCTCAAAACCTTCATCTTTCATTATAATTAACATGTAGAACATTTCAAGTTCGTGTAATTAGTACAACTGTCAATTATGACGAATGCATTTACCCAAGTACTATTTCACATTGTTAAAATGTAAGCAATTGTAACAAAAATTCAAAATTGCTACAGTAAAGACCTGTTAATTAATCAACTGTAAGTTACCTTACCATATACAGTAATTAAAAAAAAAAACATTAAAAATTATATTTTGAAAAACAATGTGAACATTTTTTTTATCAAAGCAATACTTTTATAGCAAATTTTATTAAAAATTAATAAATTTTATTATTATAGTGTTCTTCAATTTGTTTTTAAACCACCCAAAAGTAAACATACTTTTTACATTTAATTTATAGAAGAGGTATTCCCTGCATAAATCATATTTGTTCAGATTTTTTAGTTATTTTCTTATTATTTGTTTAGTTATGATCATTTGGTGTTTTATATTCATTCCTGTCATTCAGCTAATGTTTAGCTTACTGAATTGTTTCTGTGCCATGTCAGGTGTTATATATATGTATGTATTGAGGAGGCTAGTTTGATGAACTGTACGTCAACATCTAAACTGTATCTAATAAAATTGCTGAGTATTTCGTATTGATACATAGCCTATACAGAAGTTTCTACAGCTATTCGAAAAGTAAGTTGACATTTGACAGCTTAAACAGCGACTACATGACATATGAGCATATATAAAAACTAAACTAAACTAAAATATATGGATGAAAACGATAAAACAAAACTTACTTTTTCGGTTCTCCTCATACATGTCGGAGATTGTCACTTTGACCTCATTGGAGCAGAACGCATGATCCTCACGACAGTTTCTTCACTCACATTTATGAGACATATTTCCAAAATGTGCTTTTCAATAAAAGCGGCAAGTTTTCCAGTTGTAAAATCCTAGCGTGGTATCCAAAGATGCTGTCAGTCACCTTCTAAAGGCTTTTCATTGTGAATCTATGGAGTTGCATTCAGATGGTTTAAAAAATCAGAAGCGTTCAATTATTCCCCGTCTTCTAAGAAAATGAACTTTGAGAGCTTTAGGGACAAAAATAAAAATTATATATATATCCGTTGATGATTGTAGCGCACACTCTGTTCTCTATCTCCGCATTTAAGCCATCAATTCAGGATTAAAGAAAAATGACTCGTTTAAAGGGACAGGCAGCCTAGAAACTTATTAAAGGCAGGGATATTGGGCAAACGATTTTATGGAGCGTCGACAGAAAATGTGGGCGAGTCTTTGCTCATTTTCCAACGCAACGGATCAATCTACACACACACACACACACACACACACACACACGAGCGCGTGAGCGCACTTGCGCTGCCACTACGCGTGTCCTCGCGCTCTTGTGCGCTGTTGCATGTAGGATGTGAGTAAGAATGGCAGATCAAAATTCAGTTGTACTATTTTCATCTTTATTTTATTTAAAGGTTTACAGAGATGAATGACCTTAATAATAAAAGAGAAAAGGTATTTGGGGAGGAATAAAAAACAAGAAAAACATTCCCTTAGAAAAATTTTGAACTGTTCAGCCCAGAAAACAATACATAAAAAGTGACAGTTGTGGTTGCTACATTATACAAAATATAGTGATTATGTTGCAAGCATTATGGGATGGAATTTTGGTACAGTTCTGTTCTGTAACCGACCTATTAAAATATATTGCAATACACATTAACTAAATATCAAAATGCATCATAAAGCACTCCAATGCGTATTATGATAAGCACTTAGAAATTATAATAAGAAAAAAACTTACTAAAGAATTCTCAATTGTGAATTCTGGACATGTCTAAACACATATTGGACCTGTAAAAAGACTGTAGAACCTTCTACATGTTTTACAAAGACATATGGGAACAGAGGTCAGCTTATCAAGCCTAGTTATCCCTATAGGAAAGAGGTTACCTGCACTTGCTGTACTTTAAAATCCGCTTGAAGCTTTTGTCAGCAAATGAATTTTCCTGACATTCCCATGACATACTCTAAGTAATAAGTCGCTGTAATCCCTGCATGCATGTACTGCTTCAAACATGTTTGATTCAATGAAAGTTCAAGCACCTTTAAAAAAAAAAAAAAAAAAAAGACATATACTTGCATGTTAAAATGAACTCAAAAGTGCTGAGGTCTCTCTTAACTTCAAACACAATGAATAATTTTGCATCAATCCCTGTAGAAATAGAGTTGTGTCATCTAACTCACCTTTTAGGAGGAGCTTATCATGCATGCAAACAACCACAATACAGTTTAAAATTACAAAAAGAGGAAGCCAGGGAACGGTTATTCATTTTTTCCATCTTATTGTATATGATGGTCTAAATCTCAGACAGTGCTATCATTTATTCACCATTCATCAGACACTGATCACCCAGAGGGATGTACAGTACACTAATTGCAGAGACAGTCTCCCTGGAGTAACAGCGGGTTAAGTGCCCCGCTCAAGGGCAATGCCCCCATTTGAACACACCATGTCCTTTTTGCTTCACTATTATTGATGTCCAAATGCAAATGATCTTATTTCTCAAGTCTTATGCTTATTCAGCTAGTCAAGGTCACTCCTTCATACCACTAACAAAATACACCTGAATAGAGAAAAGCAAACAAACAGAGGACGTGAATCTTTCTCTGATTATGAGTGAAAGTGTTTTACCATAATTTTTGGAATGATCTTAGCTCTTACTATATTTATACTTATTAAACAAAGTAATGAACAGAGGTACAAACCAGTCCACTATAGACTGCTGTATAGAATTCATTAAACAAATGCTTGTTAAAATAGGCACATAAAAATGGACAGTTATTGCCCTCTAGTGGTTACACTCTCAGTTCTCAGCAGGATGACATCATAAAATATGTAAATGAAACAAAGTGCATGTGGCATTTGAAAGGTTACCTCATAAACTGCCGAATGCCATTTTAAATAAAAATAAATATTTGCCTTGAGCTGTTTAAACTCAGTGATTCTTATAATTATAATATGCATTCAGCTTTCACAAAATATTGTCTCAAATCACCTCGTTTTAATTATGTTTAGATCTTTCCTGATTCTTATTCTCATGTGATATCATATGATATATGATAACACTGAAGAAAGTGATGAGTCTTTATTTTCCTCATCTCTCTCATTTGAAACGCTCCTTCACATGCTCTCGCCTATTTATCTGCTATCTTGTTCTGAAGAGATGAATTACTTTGATTTATCTCACTGTCTTCACTTAGCCTCCCTCTCTCTTGCTCTCTCTCTCTCTCTTATTTCTCCCTCGCTTTCTCTTTCTCTCTTCAGTGAGTGCCATGGTGTGCTCTGTTAGATTAGAGCTTAGCAGAGATGAATGTGTGTAACTCTGGTATATAAAAGCAAGGAGGTTCGGTTTTGCATTTTAATGTAAGTGATTTCACCTGCTAATTTTAACATGTTCTTTCACAAACAGCAAATCTGATGAATTTGGATAAAGGTAAAAACAGAAAAGAGTTAGGATAGATTCAAGGAATTGCAGCCCTAGCCTTTATATTATGTTGCTCAGTTTAACACATTTCGATATTTGGGTTGTCGGAAATACTAGTTAACCTGGCTGAACATGCCTGCAAAGTGTCACTGTAAAAAATAATTTTCATGATTTGTTATCACAACATTTTTTCTTTTGTCAAATCAACTTAGATAATTAATGTGGTTCAGATAACATAATATTTTGAGTTTCTGTTGATTAAATCAATCGTCTTCATTGTATTAACTCAAATTTTTTATTTCAATGAACTCAAAATTTTAAGGCAACCAGGTAACTTACTTTCTTAAGTTAAACCAACTATTCTTTTTTTACAGTGTTTAATGTGCGCACAAAAATTTCCATTATAGTTATGTTTGTGGGTCAATTTGACCCGAATATTTCATTGTTAAATGCAGTATATTTTGTTGTGTCAGTCTCAGGGTATTTACATTTACATTTTTGCATTTTGAAATTCAAAGATTGGTGACAAACTGACAATGCTTCAAAGGCTACCTTTTTATCAGTTCATGCATGTTCAGTTCACTGAAAATTCGAAGTAGTGTCCAACTCTACTGTTTAAACTTAAGGAAAACAGAAAAAAGTGTGCTTTTAAATGTAACTTTACGTTTTTTAACAATACTGTTCATAATATTCACAGCTTATGAAAAATGGTTTAAGAAATAGCTGTTTAGTCGTGTTCGCATATTTAATTTTTTAATGTGCTTAAAGTATCATAGTTAAAGATTTACTGATTTCACCAGATTTTCTTTTAGGTTTTCATGGTTTGATTTTTGGTGAATTGCATTAAATCCAATAAGGGTCACTTTGACCCTGACCGTTATGATTGATTGTATCCACATTTCAAACCCAATAGGGCTAAGTCTCATTCATTTTTAACTGTGAAAGTATATTGTGAATAATAAACTATGGACTCAAATGTTTTTAAATCTGAGTGATGTGTTTTTGAGTGTGTGTGTGTGTGTTTGTTTGTTCCCATATGTACAGTCTATACTCAAGGGTGCACTGGGATTGCAGTAAGCAGGCACTTCTGTACTAAAACTGAGTCATAGTCAGCACTTTCTTAGTTACCTCATTGACTTTAACCCCCAGCCAAACACATACACACTTCCACACAACTGTGGCCCTGCAACAGGCATTCCATCACCCCCTCTGTAATGAAGAGAAGGTCTTGTTAATTGCCCCATGTTATTTATGATACCGAAGGGCTGTATGCATTATTGAAGAAATACTCTGTTTTTCTTTCGCAAGCAGCTCGATGCAATTGAGTCTGTTAACGCTCGTTAATATATTATAATGTAGGCTATTTTATGAGGCAATTGTACGTACTGGAAAATAATATAGCCAAAGATGATGTGTCTTGCTTGGGGTGGGTGGTGCTTGCGGGTTGCATGCGCTACTGGCACTGTATCCAAGATACCCACACAGTTTCCTTGGCAACCAGAGAGAGCACATGGATAAAGTGTGCGCATTAGTTAATGACGCTTACGACACTTCTTCCTTTTTTTTCATCCAAAACAGTAGTGTAATAATGGCGGACGAGTCTTTGAGGATTGCAATACTATTTATGCAGTGTTTTACAACACACACGCACGCACGTCATCGCATTTGTAACCTCACGGACCTGGAACGGAGAGTTGCGATTGTCTTTAGTAAGAGTTTGCGCCGACGTCATAGCGAACCGTAAACAGTGGACGTATTTCGCTGATGTCAGCTGAAACGAACCCATTAGATCAGTGAGACGCTGCTGCAGCGCGCGCAGACCACCAAGAGCGTCACCTACCAACAAGCTCATCTACTGTAATGTGAAAAAAGAACAGCCATATTTTGTTACAAATACAGCACTTTTATAAATGCATATTTATGAAACCGTGGTCATTTTAGTCCAGAGTCAAATTCTGCAAAATTTATTTTTCTTAAGAACATACTCTCTATTTTTTTAACCGGGAGAAAATGTAAAAATGCTAAACATACTAACTGATAAACTGAATAGTACACTTAAAAAAAAGTTTTTTAAGTAAAAAGTTTCAGTTATCTTGTAATTTACTGATAAAATTGATTAAGGTAATGTGTACCATGTAGTTGGTGTACTTTTCTGGTCATTCCCAGAATTCCTTGGGAACCATCACGTTTGTTTGTATTTTTTTTTTTTAAATGAATCATCTTATTTTTGTTATCGGTTTTGCTTGGTTTATGATATTTATTTAACGTTCATGCGGTGCCATTTAAAAAATACAGTGCAAACCTTGCTAAATGTACTTATGCTTTAAACTAGCCAAACATTTGCCAATGAGGTAAAAAAAACCTCAATAAAATATCTTTTAAATAAAATTAAATAAAAGTTTTAAACAAAAATCACAATGTGCCTTACGCTAGGGACAAATACATAGTTATTCATTATTATTTAAGAATGAATTCGTCGATGAATTTGCACTTGTTGACAATATTGTATCTTAGATGAGCATTCAGAGATTTTCAAAGTGTCACCAAAATAAATACTTGCCTTGTGTCTTTGATCAGAACGTTCGCATACTTAATAAGAAGCATGCGGTCCTATTCATTATCAATTCAAATATGTCTTCTTGATTGAAGTATTTGGGTAAGGAGTCACGGCGCGTTCATGTATTCCCAGTCTTGCGCGGCGCTGTCCAATCGCCTCCAACCACAGGGCGGTCCGATTCGTCCCTGTTTCACACAGCGATCCCTCCCCGTCCCTGCCTCTTCCTCCTCTCCTCCCCTCCGCTTGGCTGCCTTATCATCGCTTCCTTATTGCCAAACCTGCAAAGACAGGGCTGTACTGAATGCAACGTAATTTTGACCCATGTTCCATTAGCTGAGCGGCCCTGAGGGCACGAGGCTTCCGCGCGGGACTGTAATGCTACACTGTCCTCCCTCTCCGGCCAGTTCATCCTCAGCAGCGCAGAGCTATGGACCTGAAACCGTAGTGCTCCTCCAACACAGCATATCTGCAGTCACCTGCGACTCCAATAGGCAATCAATATTGATAGAGTATTTGTGAGGATTACAGCCATAAGGCAATACGTCGCGGGGGAAAGGCTGGAATTATGAAGGTATGTCACAGACCGTCTCATTATTGCTTGGCTGACCATCCGATACTACTGCCATATGCTTTTGTCCATTTCTCATTTCTGTTGGTGTACCGCGCGAATTCCATTATGTCCTTGCGTGGCGACTGATGCCAGGGGAGCCACTTTGCCTTTGCAGCATTTAACGCCGCGCGCGTTCTCCTTGTCAGCTGCTTTGTTTTTGTCAACTATCTCCACTACATCTTCTATCGCGAATCATTTCAAGTCTGCATGTGCTACACGTTTCTGTCTTTAATAAAAGATGCTCGCGTAAAAGCTCCTCTCAGACAACAATAGCAGTACATTAGCGCGAGCGCGTGAGTGAACTGTTGGTCCACGTAGTAAAAGAGCGGCCTCGCGCACTCCTGTTTGGAGACAACGTAGCCCCTTCAGGTTTAAATGAATGTGGGTGTTTTTCTGTACACAGAAAGTGTGTAATGAGAGAGCGAGCAGGTGCTGAGAAAATGTGTCAGACCAGTTGCGACTCTGTGTGCTGTGGGTTTGCAGTGATGTGAGACGAGATGTGGGATTCATACTCCACTCTGCTGGTAAATAATGACCATTGCAGTCATTGGCTAGCTGCATGCAGCCCCTCTTAGCACTGTCATAACCCTCCACAGCGTTTATGGCCACACTCATACGCATATCAGTGTGTTTTATTAGGGTTTTGACATCTCAAGCATATTATGAGAAGAAATGGTATTTACATGTGTCTGATTAACTGTGAGGGAATTTGACAGGGCATGTGTCATTCAGTAAACAATCAAATGTTACACATATTGATTGGCAGTATGCCTACACACAAAAGGAATTTGTCTTTTAAGAATTTAATATAAGTAAGGGAATGGATATGTTAAAAGACGCTTAAAATTACACAAGGGACACCTTTAACCATTTCCCCAGCAAATTTTTGTTACCTGAAATATAATAAACACTAACTGAAATAAGTTTAAGTTTTATTATTTTATTTTATTTCAGCTAGCTGCCAAGGCAAGCTAGCTTATTTTCATTTAGTTTGTACTAAATGTTTGATGTAAAATAACTAAAACTAAAACTGAAATAAAAACACTATATAGACATATTAAAAGCATATACTAATAAAAATGATGAAAACACACAACAAAATTACTAAAACTTTAACTAAAATTAAAATAAAAACTGAAAATATATTATATTAAATTACACTGGTCCCCAGAGTCCGCATTACCTGCCGCACCAAAAGAGTTTAGTCGTCACACGCTCATACTCAGGTTTATTGGCATTTATGTTGCTAAAGCATCAGTAAACATTGCATTCGCATTAGCACACACATTAAGCTCATTTTTAACCATTTTAAATATGATAAAGTATGTAAAAATGATGATCACTGACCACTTCGGCATGCTACTACTGCAGAACTGCCTCCCTCTGTCACTCTTCTGTATCTCACTATATCTTTCCCCCAGGCAACACAGTTTCATACCTCTCCTCGCCCTCTGCTCTCCCCGTTACATTTACTTGTTACTCTTGTAAGGCTGCTAGCATGAAGGTTATGGAGTTCAACAGCCAATAGTGTCGTTATGCAAATGAGCCTTCGCAGGTGTGCATTGTGGGTATTCATATGTATGAGCATGTGTGCAGGTGCCGTAAAGTTTCATTTCCAGAATACATAGTGGACTTGCACGTAAGATGCCAATTTGCAGTGAAAAGACGCTGTCAGTGCCTTAACCTGGTTATAAAAGTGACAAATAGCTGATTTTTTTTTCTTTTCAGTTTGACCCTGGGATTTGTAGTCCTAAACTAATATGACTTGAATCATGTTGAAATAACATCTAGTGTGACCTCTTTTGACAGAAGAGGTTTTCTTCTGAGTTCCAGATTGTTTGTTTTTATTGAGGAGGTACCTTGACTGCTGATGTGGAGAAAAACCAAACCCCTTGGCTCTCATCGCCCCGAACGCTTTAATGGTTCAGCACATAACAGCAGACTGATGTACCTGAGGCTCTTTACACAATAGTGATCCGCAGTGTGATGCCGCAGAGAGATTTTAAACATGTCTGCAAGTAATTCAATTTTATTGGGGTCTGATTTGTAAAAGTTTGAGTTTTGGTTGGGTGTACACGGTTCATCTAATGGAACTTCTGTAGACATTTACTGTCTTTGTCGAGCTGATCTTTCTAAAGAAATCCTGCTTAAACCAGTCTAAGCTGGTTTGCTGGTTTTAGCTGGTTTAAGATTGCCTGACAAGCTGAAAACCCTTCTAAAACCAGCCAACAGTCCAGGCTGAGAGACCAAATAAGACCAACAAGCAGTTTGCTAAACTGTTTATTTTTTGTTTTTTTCAGGAGGAAACGGTGATGATGTGTAGTCTTGTTCTTTTCTAATTTGGGAGCTTAAGTTAATGTGTTTAGTTCAATGAGATCAAGACATCCCGTAACCATTAGCTTCAGAGACAAACACAGAAGTAGAAATCTAATTTCATTCTTCTGATCTTTGATCTAGTTCCACAGTATGAACAATAATTGATGTTAAGAGTTGCTGCATTAGATGTTGACAAATCACAAATATCTCCTCTTAGAATGTCATCCACAAAACTTTGATCTGTATCTCTGTCCTTGGCCCGGTGACATCTGGACGTTTAGTTTTCAATTAAAGCTGTTCATTGACTCACCTGAAGATCCAGCAGGATTTATCCTCTCTGCACTTCATCTTTGGTGGCACAGATTCCCTCAGAAGGAAAATAGCCAGAGTGTTCAGGCAGGATTTGAGCTCTATACTTATAGGTTTAAGTCAAATTTTGAAAACGGCAAGTAAAATATTTTCTAAATTCTGCTTTTGCTCTACTGTAGCTTGTATAGTAATCCAGCTTTTCAAACCTGGCATTGTGCTTTGCATATATTATTGGTTATTTACACTACCTGTCAAAAGTTTGGAATAATTAAGAGTTTTTTAAATGTTTTTGAAAGAAGTATATTATGCTCACCAAGGCTGCAGTAATTTGATAAAAATATTATTTCAATTTTAAAATGTTTTCTATTTTAATGTATTTTAAAATGTAATTTTATTCCTGTGATTGCAAAGCTGAATTTCATCATCATTACTCCAGTCTTCAGTGTCACATGATCCTTCAGAAATCATTCTAATATGCTGATTTGGTGCTCAAGAAACATTTATTATTATATCAATGTTGAAAACAGTTTTTGCTGCCTAACATTTTAGTTAAAACCATATACCGTTCAAAAGTTTGGGGTAAGTAAGATTTAAAAAAGAAATTAATACTTTTACTCAGCAAGGATGCATTAAATTGATCAAAAGTGTTCTTTTGAACTTTCTATTCATCAAAGAAACCTGATAAATAATATATCACGGTTTCCACAAAAATATTAACCAGCAAAAACTGTTTTCAACATTGATAATAAAAATAATAAATGTTTCTTGAGTACCAAATCTGCATATTAGAATAATTTCTAAGGAGAGATACTTCCTAAGATACTTCTTTCAAAAACATTTTAAGAATCTTAATGATTCTGACTGGTAGTTAGATAAAAGCATCTACTAAATGAATAAATGTAAAATAGTCATGCTGCATACTTGTTGTATCCTAGATTTCCTGTTGCTGTTGGTTTGAATGACTTTGAAGTGCAACCATTGCATTAGGCCATCTTAAATCCTCTTAAACTGTACGAAAACAAAAACAAAAATCTTTTGTTTGGTGTTATGAGTTCTTTATTCATAAGTAAGATAGGGTGGCAGTTTTGGGCACCTTTCCAAAGTACTTAATCAATTATTCTCAACATCTCAGCAGCCCACGAAGACTCAGCATGCATATGTAATGCGGAAGATGCAAGCGGGATTTAATCAGAAATGGAACAGGCTTTAGATCTCGATAAAATACACAGATGTCACGCGGCAGTGATATACTTCAAGAAACTTGCCTCAGACCGGAGTGTATGTCTGTGACACATGAAACATCATCCCAGAGGGATGCCACAACCGCAGCGAACAAAGTGGTAGACAAGATCCAGATGCATATTTAAAGCTAAGTTATATATTAATCTTGTATCCCAAGTGCTGAGTCTTATTTTACCTGCATGAAAGGTTTTCCGGCGAACCGTTCATGCTCATAACACATTCACACTGTACTGTGCTGTGTGTGTGTGCGCTCAAGTGAGGTGCGAACACACTGCGGCAGGTTGGATGGACTTTGATACCTAGCGTTTGAAGTGCTCACACCACTGTTTGCTTTCAGTTTTTGAGGTGACTCTCACCGCTGTTTCTCCAAAGCTCCAGGCAGAGTCCATAAGATCTGGAGTTATAACTTTCTCTCTCTCTGTGAGGTAATGGAAAAGACCCGCAGCGCTGGAATGCATGGTCTCCTCTCCTCCCCTCCCTGAGTTTACTGCAATGGTGTAGCTGTAACTATGTAACTCTGTTAGTATTGTCCATTTAAACACTCAGCCCCCCTTTCCCACCGCTGCTGATGTATATCAGATGATGCATTAACTAGTGTGTGATCTTTGCACTGCAGGGTTGTAATCAGAAATGGTGAAGCGTGGTATGTAATTTTCATATGGGCATTTACCTTTTATTTTTGTTTGTATTTTTGTATCTTTAGCTGCTGATTCATATCTATACAGGCTATATGAGTCGCTATATGGCTAAGCAACAGGGACACACATGCTGAGAAAAAGAGGGCCTTCTGCAGCCAAACCTGATGCGTAATTTGGCAGATCCTCTGAGATACTGATTTGTTAGTATTTTTTCTACTTTAATGTTTAGTGGAAAGCCCCAGACAATTTTGCTGATGGAAACGTGTTACGTTTGCGGTTACAGAATCGGTGACACCTGAAATAGATCTATGCATTTTTAATGAGCCCGTGTAAATTTGTGTTTGTGGACGGAATCACCCCCCACTGCGTTTTGACCATCTGTTTGCTTGTTTTGTTTCAATTTGGAGACTCGTATCATGTGTATAGCTTGTGGAACACCACTGGGACTCACGTAAATGTGTTTGCACCTATTTAGAGGCCCTTGACTCTTTGAAGAGTTATGAGACGTATATTGTCATTCTGTATGTATTTGACTTTACGCTGTGTTTCATGCTTTTTGTCTTCAACTTTAGTCCACTAAATATACATTTAAAAAGTTACTAAGT
Source organism: Ctenopharyngodon idella (assembly GCF_019924925.1). NCBI lineage: Eukaryota > Metazoa > Chordata > Actinopteri > Cypriniformes > Xenocyprididae > Ctenopharyngodon > Ctenopharyngodon idella. The sequence goes on along the minus strand of NC_067227.1, from coordinate 21,356,369 downwards.
TGTATCTTGTTCACTTCATATACAGTGCACTACCATTCAAAAGTTTGGGGTTGGTAAGTGTTTTTTTTTTTTTTTTTTTTTTTTCTCGAAAGTCTCTGATGCTAACCAAGGCTGCATTTATTTGATCACAAATACAGTAAATATAGTATTGTGAAATATTATTACAATTTAAAATTTCAATATATTTTAAAATGTAATTTATTCCTGTGTTGCCAAAGCTGAATTTTCAGCATCATTTCTCCAGTCTTCAGTGTCACATGATCCATCAGAAATCATTCTAATATGCTGATTTGATTCACAAAAACATTTCTTATTATTATTATTATGAATGTTGAAAACAGTTGTGCTGCTCAGTATTTTCAAGGACTCTTTGATGAATAGAAAGTTCAAAAGAACAGTATTTTTAATGGATTAATTTACTGTGACTTTTGATCAATTTAAAGGGTTAGCTCACCCAAAAATGAAAATTCTGTCATTAATTACTCATCCTCATGTTGTTCCACACCCGTAAGACCTTCATTCATCTTCGGAACACAAATTAGGATTTTTGATAAAATCCAATGGCTCATTGAGGCCTGCATTGCCAGAAAGACAATTAACATTTTCAATGCCCAGAAAGCTACTATAGACGTATTTAAAACTGTTCATGTGACTACAGTGGTTCAACCTTAATGTTATGAAGCAACGAGAATACTTTTTGTGCGCCAAAAAAACAAACAAAATAATGACTTATGACAGTATCTAGTGATGGCCGATTTCAGAACACTGTTTCATGAAGCTTCAAATCTTTACAAATCTTTTGTTTCGAATCAGTGGTTCGGAGTGTGTATCAAACTGCCAAAGTCATGCCCCGCAGTGGTGAACCATTGAAATTTCGAAACATTTATGATGTAACGAAGCCTTGTTTACTGAAATCACGTGACTTTGGCAGTTTGATACATGCTCCGAACCACTGATTAGAAACAAAAGATTCGTAAAGCCCATCACTAGATATTGTTGAATAAAATCTTTTTTTGTTTGTTTTTTTTGCGCACAAAAAGTATTTTTGTCGCTTCATAACATTAAGGTTGAACCACTGTACTCACATGAACTGTTTTAAATACCTCTTTAGTAGCTTTCTGGGCAATGTATTTGCTGGCAATAGAGGCCTCACTGAGCCATCGGATTTTATGAAAAACATCTTAATTTGTGTTCCGAAGATGGACAAAGGTCTTACGGGTGTGGGACACGAGGGTGAGTAATTAATGACAGAATTTTCATTTTTGGGTGAGCTAACCCTTATAATGTGTCCTTGCTGAATAAAATTATTAATTAAAAAAAAAAAATCTTACTGACCCCAAATTTTTGAATGGTAGTAAACATTACTTAAATACATTATTAACATTATTTACTTAAAGCTGTCACTGTAACCATTAAACCAGTATTATGACACGTTTGAGGTGTTTGAGGTTTCAAAATGTCATTTCAAAATGATCCAAATTTATCTACATTCAATTAACCTATTTTGAAAACCATATTAGGTTGGTTACCCTGAATGTTTTTAATCAGTTTTGTGCAAAGACACTGATTCGTAGTCAACCCTACAGAAAAAAACCTTCAAGCTAGTCTTTTGTTGGTTTAGCTGTGTAGTCAGCTGATCTCACAGTTTGACTAGATGAAAAGTGCCTAAACCAAGGCAATGGACCATCATGATTCGTGGCCAAGCTGGGAAATCAGCTAAGACCAGCAAACGAACCTAGGCTTTTTTTTTCAGTAGGGAAATCTTAATTTTTTTTAATGCAACAATTGAAAATGTTTGAACAATGTCTTTCCTTTTTCTTTCCTTACAGCGCTGTCAACATGTCTAAGGCCACTGTTAAGAAGCTGCACTGGCGCTCGAAAGTGCAGGAGAGCTTCGTCCCACTGGGCGGAGCCTCGGGAGAGCTTGGTGTGGCCATTGGAGGCGGTGCAGATTATGGAGAGTTCCCATTTGTTACAGCAGCACCTGGGGGTGGAGCCACTGTTGGTGACATCATCCTAGAGATTGGGGGTACGCCTGTCCTGGGATTGACCTTGGGAGATGTAAGAGGGGTTCTGAACTCATGTCCACATCCCATTCGGATAAAAACTGTCTTACCAGGTAAATTATTTATCGATAAGAGCAAATTGTGGGAGTGTTGTGGGACTAGACGCCATGAGTTGGAGAATAACAAGCTTTTGCACTGATCCAACTCTTTCTGTGCATTAGATAAGAAAAGGGCAATGCAAAGAAAAGAATTACTATATTTTTTTATTTGAACAAGGCGCAGCTGACAGAGTAGATTTAGATTGGCTTTTTGTCGTTTAAAGAGACACTTTGAAAGTGAATGGGGACTGACTGAGGCTGTCAAACTCCAAAATGAAAGAAAAGTTTCATAACAATTTTAAAATGTGATCCACAAATGTGTCTGCTATATTCAAATTATTCTGAATCAATGAAGTCTTTGACCTGTCTAATCCATAAACAAATTCTCTACTGATTCAATGAAAAAAAAGATTCATTCATGAATCAAACATTGGTATAGCTTTTTTTTTTTTTTTATCTCTCCAGATGTATGGGCCACTTTTATATACTATATTTACCATATATTTATGTACATATTTACCTTAAACACTTTCTTTTTTTCTTTTTTTTTTTTACATTTTGGACAAAAGTTTGGGCCATTTTGGCCTCAGTATTTATTTATTTAGTATTTTGGAAGCGTGGCCAGGATATTCTTGACAAATTCACTTTTTCTGTTCCACAGAAGAGAGAAAACATGTTTGAGGGTGAGTAAATATTGACAGAATGTTCTTTTTTAGGTGAGCCATTCCTTCAACGGATGTTTTATCTGAAGTGACACTCACCCCACATTGCCCCCTACTTAGAAGCCCTCTAACCAATTGTGAGCTTTCTGAAGATCCAAAGGAAAATAGGGGATCAGTAAATTTCTAGATCATGGGCCATCTCTGCCTGGTGTTAAACTTTTGGGGTTAAACAAGTTTTTACTCACAAGAGTGATAGTACAAACCCCTTTATTTTATAGGTTTTATCTGCATTTTGTTGCACTTATCAAATTAAATACTTGGGATGTGTGAGAGCTTTATACCTACTGACAATGTACAGCCCCAAGTAGATCACAGTGTTGACATGTCACCCGTTAATGTCATTCTGCCTGAAGATTGTACTATCCTAATCTAACCTGCCTGAATATGTCGGTTCTAGATGCTCCATGGGGATTTAATTTAATATATTCATATTTTTAACTTTTTAATTTTTTTTCCAATTGTTCTTGACACAATAAATTAATGCTCAATGAAGGCATTTTCACTCTCTTAGATTTGTAAACACAGTGTCTTGGACTTACAAGAATGTCAAATCACTTTTTTTTTTCTTTTTTTTTTTTGAGATATTACATCTTTTCAATTACAAACAAAAGTTCTAAAAGCTTTTATTTTATTAATTAAATTATACAAGAACTCAGATTATAGATGTTTTTAGCTATTGAATGTTTGAGTATAGAAACTTTGCTGCTTGGCTTAGTTAGTTACTGTAGAATTTCGGGAAGTAGAATAGGTATTTATGGAAATAACCAAAGAAACAGAGTTTAAAAAAACAATGAAAAAATACACCTTTTTGAAATCCTATTGAATTGATTATACATCAAACACATCAAAAGTTTGGGGTCAGTAAGAATTTTTTAAAGGTATTTGTAACATTACAAATGATTTCAATTTCAAAAAGTGTCCTTTTGAACATTCTGTTCATCAAAGAATCCTGAAAAATGTATGGTTTCCACAAAAATATTAAGCAGCACAACTGTTTTCAACATTGACGATAATAATAAATGTTTCTTGAGAACCAAATCAGCATATTAGAATAATTTCTGAAGGATCATGTGACACTGAAGACTGGAGTAATGAGAGCTGAAAAGCTTCAGTTTATTTTCAGAACAGCGTCTTTGAAAAATGACATGGTATATTTTCAAAACATCTGTTTTGTTTCTTTGTATCTTCCCTTATGGTTTATCCAATGTTTCTGAACTTTCACAATCAATCTCTCCTCCTCCATGTATGATGTTTAATATACATGAAGAGCAAGAAAACCAAATTACTGACAAAGTGTAGTATCGCTTGTCGCTGTCATGGTTGGATAATACAGAACTCAGATTATTCTACACAGTATTTGTTCTTAATAACAGCATGTAAAAAGGATCCTGATATGCAATAGCTACACCAGGTCTCCACCTTCCCACAGTTCAGTGTCAGATATTAAGTGGATGTGATATCCCGCACTCTATTACTTAACCTCTCCGGAACTCTCTGCCCTGGTTGGCCCGATTGATCGCTGTCAGCGTGGGGGGGGTGGAGCCCGGCATCGGTGAGTAACAGGGTGGGCAATCCCCGTTCACAATGTATAAAGACCATCAATATCCTACGTGAAAGGAAGCTGGCTGTCATCTAAGGTCATAACGCACTTTAAAAAATGAATAGATCAGTGTGAAATGACTCATCCTACCTTTCCCATGAGTCCTTGAGGAGTCCATGTGTTGAGATTGTGTGCGGAAAGGACCACCGGATTATATTAAGCGTGAAAATCAATACACAGAAGCCGAACGGGTCCTCGTTAGGTGCTCCGCAGTGCTTGTTTGTGACAACAGCACACTGACCTTAGAGACTTCTGCAGTTGCAGTGCAGTCTCAGCATGCTTGAATGTGCGTGTGAGGTCTGAGGTGTTACTGTGGTAACCTGGGGTATGCAGTATTAGGAATGAATTCAGGGCGTTTAACCCTTATTGATTTTATGGTGTGCTTCGGTTTATTTTCAGAACTGCGTCTTTGACAGTTTCACTTTGCCAGTTTCACCTTTTTTTTCTCATATTTCCATGGTGACAGCAGTGTTCTATTTGTGAATTTGGCAACAGTGCTGCTATTAAAAAGTGGTTTCAAATCTCTCCATCTCATTCTCGTTCATGTGTTCTGTTTGTGATCTGTAGGCTCGACTCTCTGTAAGGATCTGAGACTTTACCTGAGCAAGTGTTTTACACCCGGATCAATGGACAGCCAACTCCAACAGGTCATACGAGAGAACCTCTACCTGCGCGCCGTGCCCTGTGAGTGATGCGCACCTACATAATTCAGTAATACAGGGCTCTTTAAAGGGTTAGTTCACCCAAAAATGAAGTTTCTGTCATTAATTACTTACCCTTATGCCGTTCCAAATCCGTAAGACCTTTGTTCATCTTCGGAACACAAATTATGATATTTTTTGATGAAATCCAAGGGTTTCTGAACCACACATAGGCAGCAACGTCATTGCACCTTTCAAGGCCCAGAAAGGTAGTAAAGACATTGTTAAAATAGTCCATGTGACTACAGAGGTTCAATCTTAATGTTATGAAGTGACAAGAATACTTTTTGTGCTCAAAAACAAAACAAAAATAACAGAATGACGACTCATTATTGGCCGGCTCCTGCGTCAGCATTGTGCTGCTCACGTGTACAGCGTCGGCGTTCTGACATAGAACCCGGAGGCGCTGCACTGTGTTTACTGCATCAACAGCGTAGGAGACTGACAGGGAAGAGAAGAAATTGTTGAAAAAAGTTATTTTTGTTTTGCTTTTGTGCACAAAAAGTATTCTTGTCGCTTCATAACATTAATGTTGAACCACTGCAGTCACATGGACTATTTTAACAATGTCTTTACTACCTTTCTGGAACTCAAAAGGTGCAATGACATTGCTACTTATGTGTGGATTAGATACCCTCAAATTTCATGAAAAACATCTTAATTTGTGTTCCGAAGATGAACGAAGGTCTTACAGATTTGGGATGACATGAGGGTGAGTACTTAATGACAGAAAATTTCATTTTTTGGTGAACTAACCCTTTAACACGGGATGTCAAACTAATTTTGGAGAAAAAGAAGAAAATGTTTGTTAAATGTTCTAATGTCCAATTGTAAAATCTTTTAAGTTCATTTGCTGACTGTCTGATACTTTTTGCAGACAAAACTGAAAAGTACTCTCTAAAACTCTAATCTGATTGGCTGACTTTTTTTCTTTCTTTTTTTTTTTTCATCAGTCCTTTTGAAAACAAAGTCATGTTTACAAGATACCAGATTGGTGTCACAACAAAATGTTTTTGAGGCTGAAATAATCACTGGATTTGTCCATGTTTGTCATTAAAGGTGAACATAGGCTTTATTTAGACTTCAGGGGAGATCTGAATTTTTTTTTTCTTTTCTTAAATCCAGCTTTTTAGACCGACTGTTCAAACTGTAAGTTACATGTAGCCAGATTTTTCAGTTTAGACTGCAGTTGTGGTTGTCATAGTAAGGACACACTTGCGTACTGTAGGTTCAGGTCCTCCTGAACTTTGTTAATAAAACATCATTTCTTGCGGACACTCCAAATGTGAACACATTTGCATAAACTGCAAAAAATAGACAACTGCAAAAAAAAAAACTGCATAAAAACAAATTATTTTAATCTGATTTCAAACTGCATTCAAAAGTGGTTTGGATTGGGCTTGTGAAAATTTCGCTTGGGTTTTGTGTGGTTTTTATTTTTTGTTGGAAAAAAAAAAGCATGTGAAACGAATGGGCAAGAAAAAGCAAAATTCTGATCACTGACTTGACACATTTTTAACTTTTTTTTTTTTTTTTTTTTCTCTAGTATTTTATTTTCTATAAAACTATTTGTAGAGACTCCTGGTTCATTATTTAAGTTAATTTCACAGTGCAATATGAATCAAACCTCTTTTATGCTTTTTAGTCACAGGCCTGGCTACACAAGATTATTCAATATGTAAAATGGCTCCCTGCTTTTTCTCTCTATCCACCAAGGGCTCCTTAGCCTGAAAAAGGTTGAAGACCCCTGCAGTAAAACAACTGCATTGAAAACACAAACAAGTTCACACACATGAGAAATGAGATCCTGAAATACATCAGCCAGCAAAAGCATGCATGCAATCTCATGCTTTAATGCTCGCAGAGACTGTAAACAAATCCAGTTTACAATCATGTCAAACCTCATGCAGAGTCAAAGGTTCAGTCACTTTGAGGCAATGCGATGCACTTTAACCATTTCCATGGCAACTGTCATCAAATGTCACAGCAGTGCGCTCATTGTGAATGGCACTGTTCCATATTTTGCCTTGGCAACAAAACAGCAACTATTTTCAGAAATGATTGCATGCATTTATTAATGTATAGCTCATGCCGGCATCAGGTTCCCGTTCACCATCACAGCTGATGCATTTAATCCGTCCTGCATGATTCAAACTTTGCCTATTTCCTGCTCTTGGATCCCAAAGCTGCACATTTGTCTTTGTCTTCAGCCTGAGGTACCCTGCTGTGCCTTTCAGCACTCCTGTGCATGCATATACCCATAAACGCGTAAGCACCCAAACACAGACCCATTCACGCATGCTTGTGAATATACACACAAGCGCACAAATTTTCGTGCACCCATTCACATAACGTTTTATCTATCGGTTCAGTTACATAGCCTGTGTACTCAAACTTAAAGGCTTTCCCAAATAACACGTTTATTCAAAACGTCACATCTCTGAATTGATTGCAGGCAATTAGAAGACTGTGAACTGTAAGATGCTCCTCTTTTCTGTTCTTTTAAGATAAAATAGCACAGGTGTGTCAGTATAAAAGTACACGGCTATATTTAACCAGGTGCAAAACGTCATGTTAAATGGTTAGCATATTTAGTGGCATTTGAGTCAACATGAAATCAACACTTACTTTTCTAATACACATTCCTGGTCATATTGTGTATCAGTACATATTATCCAAAGAAAAAAATGTAATCTATCATCAAGATGTGATAACTTGCTCAACTGTCCTTTACAGATGACATCACAAATCCCTATTTTTCAACCCGACCACCTGGCTCCGTCCTGATATTTTACACCTGCTTTTCACAATCCAATCTGTTTCTGATGGATAAAATTATTTTGTTCTTTTTATATCTCCAGTTTAACTACAAAATCTGTCACATTATTATGGAAGTGAAAACTCCTCAGTGTCTAAATCCTTAATGTGTCATCCTACACATTCATTAGAGATTCATTTGAGTGAATGTGTTGCATAAAAACGTCATTGTTTCAAGAGGGAAAAAACACTCATATGCTTTTTGTATGGGCTGTCATTGGGATTAATGCAAAACAGGCACTGTGATGTCATATACGGGGTGTATAATACCTTGGGACAATGCAGTGTTTTGTTATTAATGGATGATTTATTGTATATGGTGGCTGAAGGCTTTTAAGTCATTACAATCATGCTTGATGTTGAATAACTGTGTGTTGTATCCATGCGATAGGTGCACTACCTCATAAACCATGTACCTTTTCTCTTCCTGAAGACTTTTGCTTCAGAGCAGTTTGTTATGTTGGCAAGTGGATCAAAGCATGCAGGTTTCCTACTGTATCTCTTCTGCAATGCCAGAATTGCAATGATCAGGTTAGCTTAAATTGGGATGCACTGCTTATCTACCTCAGGAAAATCCACTTGTCCCAACTTTCATTGGAGATGGAAAGCTGAGAGGAAGTTGTATAATCTCATCACTGTGGGATTATGGAGCAAGTCTGAAGTGCTTGAAATCATAATCAGGTGTCGCCTCACACCGCCAAAGTCATTTGCAAACAGACACAGACACACGCACAGTATTTATTTAATATATAGTTAGTATGTAAACACTGTTACGTAACTGCTTTTATCCTCATTTGACACTCACATCAGACATTGAACTCCGCCTCTTTTCTATATCAAGGCCAATCAACTTGCTGTGTGACAGCTGTGTCTCTGTTTTCTCTGAGGTCTGTGGATACAAACATCAAACGCATCAAAGAGACTGGCTTCCCGGTGAATTTTTTTTTTTTTTCAAAAAATGCATTAGATTTTTAGCAAAGGGAAGATGCAAGTTTATGAAAAAATAATGAGCGATCTTTTAAAATAGCCCATGTGTCTGTAGCACTATAGCTTTCCTATTTTTACATTCTCTGTTTAAATGGCTTGTTGTCTACTTGTAACAAATTCATGTCTTTTTTGGTGACACTTTATTTGAAGGTGATGTAGTTTTTTTTTTTTTTTTTGCCAAGTTAAGCAAAGAACAAATATTGTATATATTTTTTTATAATTCATTTTTAACATTCATATGCTTGCTCTCCTGGCCCGACCCAGGTACAACCAGGCAACCACGGGATGGAGAGATCTCAGGGGTGGATTATAACTTTGTGTCCATTGAGGAATTCTTCTCCCTGGAAGAGTCTGGAGCCCTGCTGGAAAGTGGGAAGTTCAAAGGTCAGAATCAGTATCTCCTTTATATCCACTTAATGCATCTAAACCAGTGGTTCTCAACTGGTTTGGCCACAGGACCCACATGTTCTCATGGTCATTAAGTTTTTAATTAAGTCATTTTTTTTAGGAATTTGACGCACAAGCACCGTCCCACTTCACTTAACATGCACATAAATTGTAAGAATATCACTAACACTGATGAATAAACAGTATAAAATAAGGCTTTTAAATATCAGTCCAAAAAAAGTTTTTGTCAATACAATAAAGTTAGTAAGTTGGCATGAGCCATCGTCATATAAAAATATACAAAATAACACAAAGTGAAAATGAAGTGGTACAGAAACTACAGTTACTTTGGTTAATAAACAATATTCAAAAAAAAGACATAAACAAACGCACTCCGTCTGAGGTGCAGGTCAAGAGAGATAAATCTAAATATACATGAGATTTGACTGCATACTCACTTGCAAAAAGTTTTTATTAAGTGAAGTTTTAATAAAAACTTTTTCCAAGTGAGTGTGCAGTCAAATCTCATGTATATTTAATAAACAATACTAACATGAACTGTTAATAAAACATATGAACGATGTCCTGATGAATAGAATGAGCATCCTACCTGCATTCAAATCCTTTCCAGCTAACACATGATGTACCAGTTACATAATTTATTGGTACTTTTTGGTAATTTCATGATGTCTTACTAACTGACTGCGTAACTACGTCGTTGCATGCTTGTAATTTCAACTGCTCTTTATATAGTGAAGTGATATAATGGCGTGCAATTGCGCATGCAATTGAAGAATGTGTGCCGTGAGCACAGTATAACATCTGACATGACAGGGAAATTAGTTTTTCTGAGGTGAGAGACTTTATTTCGTAACAAGTTATATGAAAATAATGTTAGAATAATGACACTGACAGCCTGATAACATCAGCAGATACTGAATCCGGACAACACATTTTTTTCTCAGGCACTCTTTACTTAAACTGCATCTGACAGAAGAGTCAACAGCTTTCACTCATGTTTTTCAAAATAAAAGTCTTGCATCATAAAAACGTTTAGAATGTTTTTTGTTGTTGTTTCTTTGACTACACACTCCGCAACTCACTCAAAAGGGTCTTTTGACCCACTTTTGGGTTACAACACACTGGTTGAGAAACACTGATCTAAATCATTGTTTCTCAACCAGGAGATCGAGGCCCACTAGGGGGCCTTAGCAAACTTCACGGTGGCCTCATTGTGACTTAAGTTTAATTAAAATAAGACAAAACAAGTTTTAAAATAAGCTAAATATCAAGATATTTTTTTATTTTAATTGCAGGATTCCCACAGTCTTGAAAAACCTGGAGATTCTATATGAGAAAGGTTAATTTAAAAAGTGAGATTTCTAGACCTGGAAATTAAATTAATAATATAAATGAATAAAATATTAAAGTGCCATGGGCATTTGTATAATGAATACAGTCAAGGTCAGAATTATTGGCACCCTTGATAAATATGATCAAAGAAAGCTGTGAAAATTGTTTATCCTGCATTGTTTATCCTTTTGATCTTTCATTGAAAAAAATCACAAAAATCTAACCTTTTATTAAAGTAAATCAATTGAAAGTGAGGAGGAAATCACATTATGAAATAAATATTTTTCTCCAATAGACAATGGCCACAATTATTGGCACCCCTAGAACATTTCCATTCATATTTACATTTTTTTAGCACACCAGGGTGACTAGGAACATGAAATTGTCCAAGACTGTCCAAGGACTCTCCAAGGATCACAGCTGGAGAATTGCAGAAATTAGTTGAGCTTTGAAGTCAGGAAAAAAAAAGAGAAAAAAATTCCACATGTTGTTTGGGAGGATTTTAAGAAGAATCCTCTGCTCTCATCCAAAAACAATCTCCAGCATATTCAGTTGTCAGACACGACTGTAACTTCAAACGGGACCGGGTTCTATGGTCAGATGAAACTTAAAAAAAAAAAAAAAAGCTTTTTGGCAGCAAACCCACCAGATGGGTTTGGTGCAAGCAGGGATAAAAAGTACCCCATGTCCATGATTAAACATACTGCTGGATCTTTGAAATTGTGGGCCTATTTGGCATCATGGATTCTATCAAATACCAACAGATAAAAAATCAAAACTTGACCGACTCTGCTAGAAATCTTATAATGAGCCATGGTTGGATCTTCCATCAGGACGATGATCCAAAACAAACATCAAAATCAACACAAAAATGGGTCACTGAGCACAAAATGAAGCTTCTGCCATGGCCATCCCAGTCCCCTGACCTGAACACTATAGAAAATGAGTGGAGTGAACTGAAGAGAAGATCTGGAGAGATTCTATATGGAGGAATAGTCTCTGATCTCTTGTCAGTTGTCCTCCACCTCATTATAGGTGAAGACTCAGAGCTGTTATCTTGGCAAAAGGAGGTTGAATAAAAGGGTGCCTTTAATTGTGGCCAATGTGGAGAAAAACATTTTCATAAAGAGATCCCCCCCCCCCCATTTTAACAATGCACATTCACAAAGTTCTTCTCATTTGTTTATTAAATATTAAGACTGATTTGTTCATGTTTTAAGCTACCAGTATGAATGTTTTACACATTTGTGTGTGCTTCACGCCAAAGCTCCAAAAGCTCAAGCCAATCAGAATTAAGAGAAGCACCCTCCAGACTGCGGAGAAAAGTGCCATGCTGGCTTGGTTCTGTCCTCCAACGTTATCAGCAGAAAGAGCTGAAAAAGAGTCCTAATGGAGAGAGAACAAGCGTGTAATGCAGACTGATGTCTGAGCCTGCTGATGTCTTTGTTAAGGGTCTCACACACAGCTGCAGATTCACACTATGACATCCTTCGAAGTTGCAGCTCTTGGATTTATGAATATGTTTCTGCTGACTCCTGTTTTTGATACTGCTGTGCCGCTTTAATTTCTGTTGTCTTTGGAAAGTAAGAAAGATATCGTTCACTTCTCGGTCGAGCTGGTCCCACATGGAGTTGGTATTGAGGTTTTTATGCAAACATGCTTTTGGGGAACTCAAGTAGTACAAGGACTGATGATTGATGTAAATGTCATGGTCTAATCACTGACCATGTCATTATCACCAATAGAGACTTTTTTACTTATCCTGACAAAATCTTCACTGTATATACGCTAGTTTTCAAACGTTTGGGGTTGGTAAGATTTTTTTTTTTTATGATTTTGAAAGAAGACTCACCAAGCATTTATTTGATTAAAAAAGTGATAGAAAACGGTAATATTGTGAAATATTATTATAATTTGAAGTACTTGTTTTCTATTTCAATACATTTTAAAATGTAAATTATTCCTATGAAGGCAAAGCTGAATTTTCAGCATCATTATTCCAGTCTTCAATCCCACATGATCCTTCAGAAATCATTCTAATATTCTGATTTGGTGCGTAAGAAACATTTCTTATCAATGTGGAAGACATTTGCACTGCTTAATATTTTTTTTGTGCTAACCATGATGCATTTTTTCAGGATTCTTTGATTAACAGAAGGTTTAAAAGAACAACATTTATTTGAAATAGACATCTTGTGTCTTATGTATTAATTTCTTTAAAAAAAACAACAAAAAAACAAAAAAACGTACTGACCCCACAGAAAAAACTATAGAAATGTGAGATGTGGTATTATTTGTTTAATATGCCTATAATTAACCACAAAAGTGTTTTTAACACCCGAGCAGTGATGCCCCGCAGCCCATTAGTCATCTCTCTAACCAGAAAGCACACCACACTCCTACTTTTCTATCACTCTGTACAAGAGAAAAGAGGCTTTTCTCTGTAATCCCTATTTCAGTTTCTCTGTCTCCAATCACCCCTCCACCTCCATTCCCGCTTTCTCTCTCTCTCTCTCTCTCTCTCTCTCTCTCTCTCTCTCTCTCTCTCTCTCTCTCTCTCTCTTCATTTTTTTTCTCCAGTTGTAAATAAGCTGCAGCAAGGGAGTTATGCTGCAGTTAAATATCTCCGAAAATTCCAAACATGTAGCTTTTGTACAATAGCTGAGTAAACTCTCTTAGCTGAAGAGTTTGCGCCCCTAGTGCTGTTATAGTGTAAATTGTAATTTTTTTTTTTAAACTGAACTTTGGAGTTTTTATGTTGTATGCTTTTATTTTGGAGATTGAGGTAGATGCTCCGAGGTGGATTAAGTTCATGTTTTCGCCATTGATCTGATTGCTAAAAGAGCTCTGGAACATCCTGTCAGTTTATTAGTTTCATAACAGCCGTGATTAAGGGTTTTAAAGAGAGCATGATCTAGGGCAGCAGCAGCAGCCAGGAGCAGGAAAAATTCCTCTTTTCATAAAATGTAGAACTAGAACTTTGTCATTAAATTTGGTGACACAAAAAAGTTCTGCTTTAAAAGATACAGTGGGGTCACATACAGTACCACATTGGTTATGGCTTTTAGATTGAAAATCTGTTTTAAACCCAATAAAGTTTTAGAATTTTGAACATTTTAAAATGAAGAAATGTTAAGGTTTAAAATGAATTCTACACTATTTCTAAGTCACTGATCAAATTTATGACACTGATCATATGAACTCCTTGGTGCAAATGTTCAGATTTTCTTGCTTCCATTGAAGCACAAGATGATCTTTTGGAACATTCATTCAAATCATGCAGGATAACATGGATCATCAGATTTTGTGGAGCTCTTGCCAGACTTGTGGAGTTCATGCCAGCTTGAGTGCATGTTGTCATTTGATAATATAATATGTAATAATGAAGAATTTTGTATTAAACTGGAAAAAAATTACTAGTGGTTTCAAATGTTTATGTCAGGGAATTGTAAATTTTATTGTTTTTTGGAGCCATTTTGTTGGCAAACTTAATCGGGATAATGGAGATGATATGGCTTGTATTTTGCTGGATTTTGGCTGTTTTCGAATAAAATATGATTTGAAAAATGAGATATTAAAGTTCCAAAGCCTCTTGACTCCAGCTGCTTGATTATTGTGTTCTGCTCCGCAATTCCAGAAACGGCTTTTTGGCTGCCTCAGAAATTGACTCGAAGGACAATAGCTTTTAGGTTGAAAATGGATGATCTTGTCAAGAACTGTTTCAGTTAGCTCATCTAATGCATTGTGTACAAAAGCTATTGTTTTTTAAATTTTGCTGTTTGGAACAGTTCTTGGATTGTGGGTCATATTGAGGGGCATTTCTAAAACTATCTGTCTTAACAGGTAACTATTATGGCACTCCTCGGCCGGTCCACATCGGTCCTGACAGCCCACCCATTACGTACCAGGAACATCGAAACCTCCTGAGAAACTTTCGTACCCGCAGCAAATCGCTCAGCAACCTGGAAAAGGCAGTGGAGGAAGGTGACAACAGCGAGGAAGACTCTGGTCTATCAGGTACTCAGCTGTTGGGTCTCTCCCTTATTTTGAAGTTTTTTTTTTTTTTAAACAAGTATTTTTAAATGCAAGCAGCTTGCTATCTCATGGTACAATAATAAAATTAAAAACATCTTTTGAGATTAGTAATTTTTCTATCAGAATCTGTTACTCGTGGGGTACCCCAAGGCACTAGTTTGGGTCCTTTTATTTTTTTCTTTTAAATGTGCTCCATTAGGTTCTTTTTTTTTTTTTTTTTATTAAAAAATTAACAGCTCAACAACTCAACATCACTTTTCACTGATACACAGACAATACCTCTTTTAAAATCGAGCTTTTGTTAAAACTAACATCAAACTGCTGTTCAAGATTTTCAAATAATTAAATAAAAAAAATTAATTTCAAATATTAAAAAGAAAAAATCTCAAAACGCATTTCTTTCCTAGCCAGTAAGATCAGCATCTCTGGAATTGACTTGCCGCCATTTTGCAGTTATTTTAAACCCACAGATTTTTAAGACAAATGGATGTCAGCTCAACCATGACATGTTTGCATTTTTTATGTTTTTAACATTAAATACTATGGAATTGTGTTCAGAATTGATGCTGTTCTCATATTAGAGCCGGCAAGAGGAGAGCAACATGAACAGCGTGACCTCTTGCTGGCCTGAGGTTACCTAAGATTATACAAGACGGCCGCATCTCATGTCATGTTCACTGTACTCTACTCTCTGTTTCCCAGCGGGGTCTGCAGGAGCCAGCAGTGCCCCTCCCACCACCATTGTCTCACCTAATCAGACTTGGGACTCAGGCGGTGGGCGGGATGGAGGGGTTGCCATGGAGAACGGAGCACGTGGAGGGGCTTTGCCTGAAAACTGGGAGCTGGCGTTCAGTGACACAGGCGAACCCTATTACATCAAGTGAGTCAGCAGGGGAAGAAGGAAAAATAAAGATAGTATAGTGTGGAAGAGTGGGCAAAAATAGAGACAGAAGGTCATTTGCTTCCTCCAGTAATCAAAGATTATACTCAAAGTTGACATGATGTCTTTGTATGTCACATTGGATTTTTTTTACACGCGAAGGTGACATTTGAACTTTTAAGATCTGCATCAGTGAAAAAAAATTTAATTCAGCAAGTGGAGTCTAGTGCTTTTTTTAATGCAATTTTATGTAAAGAAAAAGGTGACATTTGAACTTTAAAATGTGCATCAGTGAAAAATATATAATCTTTGCCTATCTCTGAAAATTAAGTGCACTTAATGTGGTTATTTTGTATTTTTGTTGCAATTTTGAGGTAAAAAAAAATGTGACATTTGAACTTTAAGATGCACATCAACGTAAAATGCATAATCCTTGCCTTTAAGCAGACTTAAAATCATAGATAATGTTTATTACTCTTACTACTGCTGTTGTATTTCATCTTAAAGTTGCTGATATAACCTAGTGGAAGAGAAAAGTCTCTCATTTCTCTCATTTTTCAGCCATAACTCAAAGACCACAAGCTGGCTGGACCCAAGGACTCAGGGCAAAGAAATTGTCAGCAAGACGGAGTGTGAGTGTATATATGTGCATGTGTGTGCGAGCTTGGCCCCTCTCCACTTTTTGCTCCCAAACACACTCTCGCTCTCTCTGCAGTCTTCACACAAAGATTAATGACAAACCTTCCTGGAGCCATCTCTCACGCCTTCATCTTACCCCTTGTTTCCTTTGCCTTTTAAACCTTATCCACAATCTCCTTGTCCCTCCCCGCTTGCTTTCATCTCTCATCTCTCTTTTTCCTTTAATGTTATCTATCACTCAAAGCATGCTCTCCTATATTTGAGAAGGTCATGTCTGCTATCCCTTCTGAGCCAAGCGATTTTGAGAAGCCATTACATTTGTTACTATGTACGTTTGTAAGAAGTCCACGTGTGCAAATACATTTACAAGTGGGCTCTAAAATTCTGAAACTACAATGAAATGCTTTAAAATGATGAAAATGTAGTTGTATATAGGGTGTAGTGTATAATGGTATACTGCCTGCTATTGTTTAAAAATAGTATGTGGAACCATATGCATTATGCAGGTGTCGGAGGTAGTATGCTACATTGTCACATGACCTCTTCAAATTGCACGTGTAATTCAGTGGGTGGTATTCAGTTATCACGTTGGAAGAAAATGTGGATATAAAAAATATAATTTTGGCAGTCTGTTCAAATAATGAGCCAAGAACAAAATGGAAAATTGCTACTAGAAAATTAATACTTCTAGGTAATTTGTCACATAGGACATGGAAAGTCTTTGCATTGTGGGAAACGGTGCCTCGCAAAATACTCTGTTGTACACCCTACATTTTGCCAGTAATGCACATTTCACTAAAGAACTAGTATGAGTAGTATGATAGTTCGCTGTTTTGCCAGTGTTTTAGGTAGCACAAGTCAAAAAAGTACTCCCCTTTAAACAAGTGTGTGATTGAACAATTTATTCAGAGTATAAGCCATACAGCCCACATCCCAGCAGATGGCACTGTTGTTTAGCATTCAACTCCATCCTAAAACGTTGTGTGGTATAAGGGCATTGTTAGAACTCTGTGGACTCAGCATACCATGTATAGACACTTATTTCTTTGTGTGTGTGTGTGTGTGTGTGTGTGCGCGTGTGTGTCAATTAGTACCTGCATTCACAGACCAACCATCTGAACTGAAGGGCTATTCCATACACACTCGCCTGTCGAAAGGGCCTCGTGGGTTTGGCTTCAACATTGTGGGTGGCAGTAGACCTCGGGAATTCCTGCAGGTGTACAGCGTCACCCCAGGAGGCCCGTCTGCACTCAAAACAGGTGAGACTAAGAGATTTAACCCTGTGTCCTTTTAATAAAAAGAAAAACAGATGCAGCTGGCACTGTATTGCAAACACTGTAAAAAATACTACTGTTTTTATTATTAATATTATAGTTTTCAAAAGTCTGAGACCTGAACATTTTTCTGTTTTGCATTTTTTGTAATTTCAGTAAAGCTTTTTTTGTTCAAAAGAAAAAATTATATCTAAAGCAGGTTTTTTTGCTTGTCTTTCCTTAATATGACGCTTTACACAGGCATATTTAGGAATAAAGGCATTAGTTAAATTAATCCATGTAAATTATGTAAAAAATTAAATTACATTAAGCTATTTAACGTTTATTTTAATTTCACATTGAGAAAATCTAGAGGAAATGTAGAGATTTGGTCAAATGAGAAAGAATTGAAGGTTTTCCTACATGCCGCATTCATATTACCCTGGCAACACCAGTATTCTCTGTTGGAAACTGCTAAGTGGCTGGTGCTTTTTGCTGCTTCTGTATAAATCTGCAGCGCAGGAGATGGCACTTCAATAGGTCAGCTCTTTAAATATTTATAGATGTATGATGGATATAATAATTTAATAACACACATAGATTTGTGCAGGGGACTCTTAAGGACGTTGTGAATCATACGTGATGTAATGGTTCTGCTGATTTTAATGTCCTCTTTTTACACTTAAAAGAAGACAAAAAGCCCCATAGATCTGGATTTAAGTCAGATCATTTATAGATGGCACAAAAACCAGGGGAGAGAAAAGAACCAGATGGATAAAAGATAGATTTTACCACAGGAGCATGAGCTATTTGCTTTTCCTCTCTCCCCATCCTCTAATCTATCCCTCCAATCCTCACTTTTATTTTAGGCAGGAAATCCCTTGACACTCTTTCTCTCTCTCTCTGTGGATTAGATTAGTATGCCTGTATATATGTGTGTGTATTTGGTGATTTGGAGGGTCTCATGGTTTGAATCTGCTGATCTGCTCTTAATCCAAATGGGCTTGTAGGTTTTAATCTGCCTTCTATTACACACAGCACTGTCCACTCACGTGTGCTGACAAACCCACCAGCACCCACACACACTCACTTATCCTTAAAGGGGTCACGTGATACCTTTCTTTATATCCCTTGTGATTGTCAGTTTTATTTGTTTGACCTTGTTAAAATAGCCTTCATCCTCCCCTTTCTAATATTAGTTGTCTTTTTCGACTGATAGGAAGTTTTAAAAGTTACAATAGGTTTTTACTGTACACTGAACTCTTTTAAACTCACAAGATTAAGGACATTTTGATTCCTCATATGACCCCCCTTTTGTACTTGTACTCACAAAATGAGAATCCGATTTGTTTTTGATTTACCTCATGTACAAATACAAATGACAGAAATGTCTTTCTCTCTCTCAGCGGATATCCTGGTGTACATTAATGACTCGTGTGTGCTGGGTCTGTCCCATAAAGAAGTGGTAGAAATGCTGAAATCCGTCCCCATGGGTCACAGTGTGGATGTGGTTCTTCGCCGAGGTTACCCCATGCTCTACAACCCTGATGGCTGCCCCAAAACCAGCCTCTCTTCCCCTTCTGACCCAACCAGTGCCAACCCTGCAGCACCCAGTTCTGCTCAATCCCAGGTTCAACATCCTGATGGACACCAACCTGGCTTGGTGAACCTCAATCGCTCCATGTCCCACCACAACAACTTCTACCCCCGCATGCAGAAAGAATCCTTGGATGCTAACGGGAACACAGCACCCCAGCCTTCCTACTCAATGGTCAATGGAAATGGAGTGGGAGGGACTATAGGACTGGGGGCGCTGCCTTCATCAAATGCCCCTCCCCTATCAGAGCGAATGAGCTCTAGTCACAGCGATACGGAGGTCAGCTCTGTTGTCACGCGCAGGTAACCAGAATAGCGTATTGAACCGGTTTTTCTTCTTCTTCTTCTTCTTCTTTTTATTATTATTAAAGGGATAGTTCACTCAAAAATGTAAATTTCCCCATGATTTATTCACCCTCAAGCCATCCTAGGTGTATATGTATCTTCTTTCAGACGAACACAATCGGAATTATATTAAAAAATATCCTGGCTCTTCCAGGCTTTATAATGGGAGTGAATGAGGCGTTGTATTTTGAAGCCCAAAAAGTGCATCCAATCTATCATAAAAGTAATCTACACGGCTCCAGGGGGTTAATAAAGGCCTTCTGAAGTGAAGCGATGGGGTTTTGTGAGAAAAATATACATATTTAAAGCTTTATAAACCATAAAACTAGGTTCTGGGAAACGGCTGTACGCAAGTTGAGTTACGTAAGAAGAGTGACCTCTGACTCGACCCATGAAGTATTGATGAACGCAGAAAGCCGTGTGCTGGAAGCTAGTTATTAAAGTTTATAAGTTTTAAATATGGATATTTTCCTTACAAAACCCCATCGCTTCACTTCAGAAGGCCTTTATTAACCCCCTGGAGCTGTATGGATTTCTTTAATGATGGATGGATGCACTTTTTTGGGCTTCAAAATACAATGCCCCATTCACTATGGTCATTTTTGGGTGAACTATCTCTTTAATATATAAACATGTTCATTATTGAACATTATCATTAATGGTAATAACATGGTAATAATAATAATAATGATGATGATAATGATACCTATTATTATTATTAACAATAATAAAAGTAATAATTAATAAACATGGTTATATAATATCACGACCATGTTCATTATTATTATTAACGCTGTTCTGTTTACACACGCATTTGTTTCCTCCACTCTCTACCCAGAGCTTCCCTTGTCCGAAGCTACAACAACAACACTCTTCCAGCTCCTTCTCACGCCCATCATAGTTCCAAGTCTTCCGAGAGCGATCTCTCCTCTGCAACGCTCCCCCTGCCTCAGCCCGAGGTGGGTCCTACCGCCCCGCCACCAGGAGCACCTAGCACCCAGCGGCCTCCCATGCCCCAAACATCTCTTGCCGTCGCACCCCCAACCGAGCACCCACCCTGTGGTTTCAACGGGTGTCCAGCCAACAATCCCCCGCGACCTCTTCCGGGTGGCCTAGGGTCCCCCGGAGCCCCAGGTGGGGTAGGCTGCGGAGGAGGGGGTGAGCTGGTACCTGTGGCCTTGGGCAGGAGCGAGGGAGGGGGTATGGGTTTCAGTGTGACGGCTGGGGGGCAAGGAGGGCAGCTGGCGGTGGTGAAGAGAGTCTGGGACAGACGACAGTGCCCCTCCTTACAGCCAGGGGATGCCATTATTAAAATCAATGGCGCTGATGTGCAGAGCCTCAGCTTCGCACAGGTAAAATCTTTTTCTGAAACTCTTCCCTCATCAACCTTCTAAATCTGAATCCTTTTATATGATTTTTTTCATATGAACAGGTGCAGCGGGTGCTGCAAGAACATACCAAACAGGGTGAGGTGGTCTTACTGGTTTACAGAGGAGGTGAGTGTCACCCACACCATGTTCAGATAAATCATAATAAGCATTGCAAAATTCCCCACCCCACTATAGTCACTTTAAAATGTTGTACTATTTTGTCTAAAATTAAAAATAAAACACTAAAAACTAAAATCAGTCATTTTAACTGCTACAAGTGAATTTAGGCATCACAACGCTATAATGTTCAGTATGAAAAATTAAGATTGCTTTTGAGATTTAAAAGATTACCTAAAAATTACATTTAATATTTGTTGTTATTAATTATTAGTGTTTTTAAAGATTACATTTAAGTGAGTGTTATATGCAGCAATGGAATTATAAATGTAAAAAGAAAAAAGAGCATGTGCAATTAAATATCCAATATCAACCAATACCATTAAATTAAAAAAAAAAAGTTTAATGTTGTCAGATAACCAATGTACAGTAATAATATAATATAATATAATACATGATGCACATATCTGACCGTACATTAATTTATATATATTAATTATATATATTTGTCATCATTATTATATTTATGATGAATTCTACATAAATAAATGGTATAGCAGGTAAAATCTATCAGGTAAAATCTATCTGTACCTCCTGCCCCTATCACACATCATTTTCCTGTTCTCTCTCAGGTCCTCTTTGCTCCCCAGGCTCTCCAAATGCCTATAAAAGACCTCCTCCCTCCCTGGGCACTCCAGATCTGACCTCGCCCTCCTCCGATGGTGCTGTGCCTAGCCAGAGCACCCTTTCTCCCTCCTCCCCCTGCGGTGACCTCCCCAACCTGGTCCAAAGCACCAGCTTCCTGGACTCGGTGCCCGTGACCCTGACCCTAGAGCCCCGGGACTGGTTAGGGGTTGAGGACGGACCTGCTCAGTGGACCCGTACTGCTGCTTCTAACCTCGGCGCAGTATCCAAAAGCCATGTAGACGCGAGGGGAGTGGTCTCTTCCAGAGCGATGGAGGTGGAGTTGAGACGGAGACCAGGAGAGGGATTCGGGTTTGTCATCGCATCACAGGATGTAGTGAATGGAAGTAAGTACAGACTGGGTAGAACATGATCTGCGTTTATGTTTTCTGGCCAGTGGATGTGACCTTGCGTTGTTTGTTTTATATTTGGTTATTCTGGTATTTGGAAGCAAATAATGAACATTTTATACATTATTCCGACATTGATTATATCAAAATCAAGGCTATGGAATTATTCCTACGTTCCGTCAGCATAAAGCAATTAACACAGAAGGAGGGAGTGTATAATTCTGCCTCGTTTCCTGTTTGAAGGCCAGGTGAATGGTAAAAAATAATTTTTAAAAAAAAAAATTAGAGAAAAAGGGCATTTTACCCCTCTAAGCATGTTGGTTGTCTGAGTCATGTCATTATGCAATAAGCATGTGCACAGAAAATCTCTAATTAGCAGACTGATTATGATTACTTTGAATTGATTTGAGGCTTAGCTAATGTGTACGCTCTTATTTTTAAGGAGACATTTCAAGTTGTTTTTTATCAGTTATTAAATGCGCATGAATGATTTGTGCCTCACTGCTCTGAGTGTGTTAATGTAAGATAAGTTAAAGTCTGAGTGAGGTCATGGTTTGTGTCCAGCACTGCTTGTAGTTGTGAAACAACAAATGGAACGGTTTCCTGAGTGAGCGGTTTTTCCTGTTTTCATTCTTTTTTTTTTTTTTCTTGCGCATTGTCCTTGTTATGTTCAGCTGTTTAGTAGTTCAGTACTTGTTCATTGTTATTTGGGATTTATTGTTTAGTAGATAAACAAATAGATCCACAATCAAACACAGAGATTTCCAACAAAGAACCGCTGTGATCTGTCTGTTTTACATGTTTCCTTATCATTTTGTTACATTTTTTTTTTAACAGTTTACATAAGTAAACTACAGTACTTCATAGAACTAAATGTTTACATAATGGTTTCTAATAGCTAGACATTGCATCAAAGCAATTTAATGCATTGATTACGGAATTTAATAATTGTTGATATTTACTATAATAATACTTTAATGAATTATTACATTATTACATTACATATTACATTATCCAAAATGAACTTTATATTTTCAGTTGTAACATTCAGATTTCAAATGTATTTATGTTGTGTAAACATTTGTGCCTTCATCAATGTTATATGTATTTTTTTTTTTTAAATGAACCAAAGTAATAGAATTGAATCAGCCATATTTCTATAATTATGATGCATGATATAATTTATTACAGATTTGCAAATTAATCAAATATTTACACCTAAAAAAATAAATGGCAGATAAATTGTAGAAAAAGTTAATCAAAATATTTGAGGTCAGAAAGATTTTTTTTTTTTTATGTTTTTGAAAGAAGTCTTATGCTCACCAAGGCATTTATTTGATCAAAAATACAGTAATATTGTAAAATATTATTTAAATTTAAAATAACTAATTTCTGTTTTAATATATTTTTAAATGTAATTTATTCCTGTGATAACAAAGCTGTATTTTCAGCATTATTACTCCAGTCTTCAGTGTCACATGAGCCTTCAAAAATCATTCTAATATGCTGATTTGATGGTTAAGAAACATTTTTTTATTATTATTATTGTCAATGTTTAAAGCAGTTGTGCTGCTTAATATTTTTGCAGAAACCATGATACATTTTTTTTCAGGTTTCTTTGATGAATAGAAAGCTCAAAAGCACTGCACTTATTGAAATAGAAATCTTGGTCACACTTTAGATTAGGGTCCAATTCTCACTATTAACTAAGTATTAACTATGAATTTGCCTTAATAAAGTCATAATTACTGCTTATTAATAGTTAGTAAGATAGTTGATAAGGTTAGGTATTGGGTAGGATCAAGGAATGTAGAATATGCTCATGCAGAGTAAGGCATTAATATGTGCTTTATACGTGCTAATAAACAGCTAATATCCTAGTAATATTCATGCTAATAAGCAAGTAATTAATAGTGAAAATTGGACCCTGAAATAAAGTGTTAGCAAAGAAACTTACTGATCCCAAACTTTTGAACACTAGTGTATGTACAGTGTGTATGTGTGTGTATTGTTATAAATTACAATATAGTTGTAAATATCACACACTCTCAGGCTGATTGTTTTGCGATGAATCAACATAGTATTAAATCGCTTTTATTTTTTTCACGTATTCCCTATCATGCTTTCACTCAACATCCCTCCCTTCAGTGATCTCTTTTTTTCCCCTCTCTCTCTCTCTCTCTCTCTCTCTCTCTCTCTCTCTCTCTCTCTCTCTCTCTGCACTCTTTCACCCTCTCCCCTCTCTCTTTTCCTCAGTTCATTTTTGTCAGTGCAAGCGTCCTCAGTGTCTCTGCTCTGAGGGGGAAAAACCACCTGAACAGTCCTTGTTTTCTCCATTTCTTCACTGTTTTGTAATATTATATGTAGATTAAAGACTCCGTGTCAGGAATTCTCTGGATTTGAAGCTGGATTTAGAAACTCTATCAGGACAAAATGCTGGAAAGGCTTCAGTCTGCCCTGAAAACGATGAAGGACGTGAAACGTAAATACTCTCTTACCTCTTATGTACTCTTAAAATATTTGTATTTAGATTAATTATTGAGCCTGGTACTGTTTACTTTACTAACAAATGAAGTACTGTATTTGCAGCTGAATCAAGTTTAGTGATGTTTTAATGTGATTCAAAACATTGTGCGTGGGAACAGTCTGCTTGCGTGAGAGAGAACAGGATGCATGTTTTGCATGTGTTGCACTGTATCCGTAGCCTTTGAGCTGTCCGGGCAATTCTTCTAAAGTGCATCTTTTTTTATTGCATCTCTGTACTTTTCATACTTCTGAGCGTCCTGGCACTGTGGTTCACCTGGGATCTCATCTCACATGCCTGAAATATTTCCAGTGGTAGTGCCAACGAAAGGCTTAATTCTTCTGTGATGTGTTGGACCAGTGAACACAGGTTCATCCATACTGTGGAGGTGTCCAAACGTCTGATTACAGACTTCAATAGAGATGAAGAGAAAAACAACAACAACATTGAAGCATATTATCATTCACATTTACAAATCAAAACATCTAGTACTACTGTTTTTTTTTTGTTTGTTTTTTTTGTTTTTTGTACATGATACCGTAGTTTTACCATGTTTTTTGACCACAATTTTCTTTCCATTACAAAAACTTCCAAAACAAAAACCACAAGGATGGTAGTGCATGGCAATACTATAGTGTTTTGAAATTTACCAAGGTACTACAATTCATGTACTATAGTATTTACATGGTATTTTTAAAGAATACCCTGGCACTGCCATGGTAGAAGTCCAAAAATAAACCCATGGTACTACCAGGTACATATCCAAAATACTATGTTAGTGCCATGGTAAATGTATGACATAGTGCCTTGATATTTTTTGGACATGATACCATGGTATTACCATGTTTATTTGACTATGTGCCATATTATTCTTTGGCCATTTTACCATATTTTGGTACAGTGTCTACCATGGTATTCTTTGAAATCAGTTTGAGCATCATGTAACTACCATAACACATATTTATCTCTACTTTTATATTTTCTTTCAGTCACATTATTACTGTTATAAGATGCTCACCCTGAAAATAATCTTATCGTGGGTGTGAGATCATCTGCATGAGGTCATTTGTAGGGAATGTGTGTGTGTGTGTGTGTGTGTGTGTGAGACGGAGAGAGAGCGAAGAACACTGCGTGTTCCTTCCAGTCGTGTTCAATATGAGATTGTCTGTATCTTATCTGTATCCTCTCTATGTTGTAATATCCTTAAAGGGATAGTTCACCCAAAAATGAAAATTCTGTCATCATTTACTCACCCTCGGGTTGTTCCAAACTTGTATACATTTTTTTGTTATGTTGAACACAAAGGAAGATGTTTTAAAGAATGTGGGAAACTGAACAGTTCTGGGGCACCATTGACTTCCATAGTATTTTTTTTTTTTCAATGGTGCCCCAAAGCAGCCTGGTTACAAACTTTCTTCAAAATATCTTCCTTTGTGTTCAACAGAACAAAGAATTTTTTACAGGTTTGGAACAACTTGAGGGTGAGTAAATGATGACAGAATTTTCATTTTTGGGTGAACTATCCCTTTAAGGCACGTCTTATGCCCATTTCCATTTCTCAGAAGAGCGAGTTGTTCTGGGGTCAGCTGATGCTGTTTCGTGAAGCTTAGCAGTGTTAACAGACATCGCAGGTTCTGGATCATTGGTTGAGCATGTTTTCACCGTGTCATGTGAGGATTTTCATTGTTCATTTTAGCGCATATTTACATGGCAGGACTAATAAGCTGGATAAGATTAAATATTAAACAGATGGTTGGTTTTGCATCTTTATCCCTATAGGGATGCAAGCAGGCTTGTATGTGTATGTTTGAACGTTCATGATGCATTTTGTTTTTTGTTAGATGTGTGTTGTGGATCTCTTTAGATAGGATGCGCAAAATCAATTACTTTGTTGCTAGACACTAAGGCTGTGTAGTTTCACTGCAGATACTGTTTCCTCTGCTGTTGTTTACAGCAGTGTTGGGATTGTTTGTTTCTGCAGGGTCAGCCTGATGTAAATGGAGTGTTGTGGGTCTGATGCTCAGTCACCATTAGTATTATTGCTGTGAGCTGCAACTGTGTGTTTTCGCTTCGTAGTGTGTGAATGTTTTGTTTTCCTTATGTTTCTGCTCACAAACAGCATTTTTAAAGATTTAAACATATCAATACACACTTGGTAACTTGTTGTTGAGCTGGTATTTTTAATCAAAAGCAATGTACTATATTGAAATGGCTCTGGAAGCAAGCAAATGTTCTAATGGGAGCAATGATGATAGTCTCTGTGACTCTTTTCAGTCAATGGATCGTCCTTTCCAGGGTTTGGAGCTGCAATCTATGACAGTATAGCTTAGAATCACTACCATTACCACTACTTTTAATGCGTTAAAGGGATAGTTCACCCATAAATGTTTTCTCTAAATTGTTTACTCATGTCATTCCAAACCTTTATGACTTTCTTTCTTCTGTGAAACACAAAGGAGATGTTTTGAAAAAAGTTTCGAGAATATTTGTCTATATAATGAATGTAAGTGGACCCCACTTACTTTCATTGTATTGCTAAAAAACAATGATACATTTTTCAAAATATCTTCTTGTGTGTCCTGCAGATGAAAGAAAATCAGGCAGGTTTGGAACAACATGAGGGTGAATAAATTATAACAGAATTTAAATGTACTTAAACTGGCCCTTTTTTTGCCCTAATACTGTAATAATATATTAATACTTTAATATGAATACAAGTCGAGACCTGCATTGTAAATTTAATCCAGGCACAAATTGTGCTCTGTTACTGTACTGACAGAATCATTTACTCGCTGGTTGCCCAAGGGTATTGTCAATGCATTATATAAATGCAAGTATTCAAATGTTAGAAAATGAGGGACTAATCACAGTTTTGAGGTTAAGGACCTTGATTTGTTAAACACTGGTTTCATTAAAATTTAAAAAAGTAATTTTTATTTTTTATATTCATTTCTGCAACTGCCAGAAGTTTGTTAGATGTTATTTATATAAAACCAAAGCGCGTAATTTCAAATGGAAAATAAATAAATAAACAGGTTTCCTTAAAGGGTTAGTTCACCCAAAAATAAAAATTCTGTCATTTATTACTCACCCTCATGTCGTTCCACACCCGTAAGACCTTTTTTCATCTTCAGAACACAAATTAAGATATTTTTGATAAAATCCGATGGCTCAGTGAGGCCTGCATTGACAGCTAGTTAATTTACACTTTCAAATGCCCAGAAAGATACTAAAGTTATATTTAAAACAGTTCATGTGACTACAGTGGTTCAACCTTAATGTTATGAAGCGACGAGAATACTTTTTGTGTGCCAAAAAAACAAAATAACAACTTTATTCAACAATATCTAGTGATGGGTGATTTCAAAACACTGCTTTACGAATCTTTTGTTTCGAATCAGTGGTTCGGAGCACGTATCAAACTGCCAAAGTCACGTGAACCATTGATATTTCGAAACACTTATGATGTAACGAAGCCTCGTTTACTGAAATCACATGACTTTGGCGCTCTGAACCACTGATTCGAAACAAAAGATTCGTAAAGCTTCGAACCTTCATCAAGCAGTGTTTTGAAATCGCCCATCACTAGATATTGTTAAATAAAGTCATTATTTTGTTTTTTTTGGCGCACACTCAGGCCTCACTGAGCCATCGGATTTTATCAGAATATCTTAATTTGTGTTCCGAAGATGAACGAAGGTCTTACGGGTGTAGAACGACATGAGGGTGAGTAATTAATGACAGAATTTTCATTTTTGGGTGAACTAACCCTTTAAATACTCCCTATCTCTGGCATTGGCTGACTTATCATATAGCCACACCCCCAAACCCACACTTTTGGCTGAACAGTTATGGGACTGGTTGGAATGTTCAAACAGACTGAACAATGTTTTGAAAACAATAAACAACCGAGTAATGGCTTATAGTTATTCTGTACTACATTTAATTAAAGCTGAAGTGTCATTTAAAATGGAATAGCAAAAATACTGACTGATTTTTAAACAGATTTTCTCAAATACTTTCCCTTTCTGTCATTGGCTGGCTTATCATATAGCCACACCCCCAAACCCATGCTTTTGTTTGAACTGTTATCGTACTTAAAACAGATTTCCTCTCTGCCATTGGTTGGCTGATCAGATAGCCATTGGTTGAATTATTGTTGTTGGGCTGGTTGTTCAAGCAAGCAGAACAATGTTTTGAAAGTACTTTTCAGTAGATGTATGCCTTCATAATAAACTGGCATGAGAAAGTATGTTAACATAAAAAAACACTCTTCATCTTTGATTAAAGAACAGTAGAAGCCCATAGGAGTTCGCCAGTAGCCAGGTAAACGTGTGTGTGTGTGTGTGTGTTTCTGACATGTGATAAAAGGTCATCTTCTCAGCATGAGTCCTACTGTTCTGTACTCTGCATGAGGAGTTTTGTTCAAGCGCTGCAGCCATCCCCTCTCGACCCCCGCCTGAACTCGGCTTCCACAGCACGCAAAACCTCTGTTCTTCCTGCCGAACCCTGTGGTGTGTGTAAAACTCGGCTCTCATATGGCTCATTGGCTCGCAGTTCAGAGGAAATCTGCCCAGACGTGAAAATAACAGAGGCTCATAAGTGGAGGTGAACAGAAACAAGGTTTCGTGTAAAAGCGCTGAAGCTCGACCCAGTTTTTCTACACGTTTAAAGAGTGTTAAAGTTTCACTCATGCTTGTGTTGTGCACCTGTTTATGCTTAGTGTCATTATTGTTGAATTATTAGAATTACTGATAAATGCCTTTTTATGTGTTTAAAAGCTGTAGCTTATTTAGGCTATATTGCAGTTGCCATAGTTATTTAATAAAAGAAATGTTCTTTAATATATTTCTGATTAGGATCTGTGCCTTCAAAAAAGTAGTGCCAAAATTAAAACTATATTTTTAAAATATAAATGTGTGCGTGTGTGTGTGTACTGTTGTTCAGTAACTACAAATCCCAAAGAGTATTTCTCTCTCCTTCAGGCAGCTGGATCAGAAACAGCTGTATTCATCCCTGTTATTTATCTCTTTATCTCTGTTTTCATGTGGGGAAACTTTGGAAATTACAAAAAAAAAAAAAAAAAAAAACCTGTGCAATGTTTATTAAATGCATCCTTCTCATAAACACAATAATTGTTCATATGTTTTTTTCTCTATATATCCTCTTCTATATATAACCCACAGAACAATATGCTTATTAACTAAGATCTTTTACAAGCTATGAATAATGCATGAATGTGTTATGAATAATAGACAGACTCATGAATAATGTAGCTTTGGTAATAATTGGCAGCACTTAACGATATGGTACGTGGGAGAACATTCTCTTCCAGCTCAACACGCTTCACATGACTGAATACACTCTCACCTGGGCTCTACTGATTCTGTACACACACACAAACACACACATGTGGGGTTTTCGTGTTTTATGGGGACATTTCATAGACATAATGATTTTTATACTGTATATTCTAACCCTGATCCTTCCCCTAAACCTACCCATCACAGAAAACTTTCTGCATTTTTACAAAAACAAAACAAACAAAAAATTAGTTACAAAGGTATTTTTTTATAAGCTGTTTTCCACATGGGGACCAAAAAATACACCCACAAGGACAAGGATTTTGGATATTGCCATCTTTGTGGGGGCATTTTGTCTCCATAACTTATGAAGGGTATAACTGAACCACACACTAACACACAGATTATCTCATTAGACAAAAGATCACAATTTATTCAGCTCATAATATTCTCATTTTCCACTTCATGCATCTGTTACTGTGATCACGGCCAGCAGAGACAGAATAAGGGGGAAGAGACGGAACACTTGTAGAAAAATGAATGAGAGAAATTGTAATGTTGAATATATGCTGTAGCCTACATAGAAGATAATGTCTAGATGACTGCCAAGTGAACTGATTTGCCTTAAAAATGAATAGTTCACCCATAATGTATTACTTTGTCTTCTGTGGAACACAAAAGGAGTTTTTGGAAAATGTTCTAATCTTTTCAACATCATAAAACTCTAAAATGACCAAAAAAGTGATCCATAAAGCTATGCACTGTATTCCAAGTCTTTGAAGTCATATGATAGCTTTGTGTGAGAAAAGACCAAAATTTCATTCGTTATTTACTGAAAATCGCTGCAATGACAACTTACATTTTGGTCTGTGTGTCAAACAAAGCACATGACTATTTTTGACTATTCCTTAAAAGGGACATTGTCATGGCTTCAAGTTTCAATGAAATAGAAGTAGTGACAGATCTTTTCTTCCATATTGTGACATTCATCTAACTGAAACTAATTATTGGTTCTATGCATCAGTTGTTGAATGGATGGATTACGCTGATTAAATTAAAGGAGAAGTCCAGTATACATAACCAGAGAAGTCAGTTATTTCAACGTATAATCACTGAGTCAAAACAAATATTTAAATATTTAAACATGATGAATTGTTCACAATAAGATCAATAACATGCATTTAGAAAATAGGGTGAATTTCCATTTCATGTCAGCTTTAAACACCATATCACATATACTGTACATGAAAAAGGTTTCTGTGTAGCTTGCTTTACATGTGTATTTGATCTCTCTCTCTTTCTCACTCTGTCTCCTGTATGTTTGATCTTGTCGTATGTAGTGATTTCTTTCTGGAGTTCTTAGGAAAGTGCGTACAGATCAGATACTCTGTCAGAAGTTAAACTAAAGTGCTGGTTAAACTAGATTATTAGAACTTAAAAATCAAAGAGCTCCAAGAGAAACATACAGATGTTTTTGATTCACAGTTGAGGAAGCTTCAGGACTCTTTGTATAGATCTAAAAGGGACTTTCATGTAGGGACAAAGTGTTTCTTGGCTCATAATCTAAGACGCAGCAGGGTGTAAATTAGGAGAGCATTTCTAACATATGTTTGTTCCTTTATGACATCATGTATTCAGATCTGTGTTTCCTTTTGTTTTTGTCATTAATTTTCTATTAATATACAATCAGAGCTTGTAAACCTTTTGTGGTTCTGCAATTCCCTCAACAAATTGGGTGGCTGAAATGCATAGCTGACTTTGTGAGCATTTGTGAGCATTTAAAGGGCCATCAGAAACTGTTTCAGGCTTGTTGTATGTTGTGCGCTGTTGGCTGTTTCCCCACACGAGTGCACAATCAATACAAACAGGTCGATTCACTGGCCAATACTGGCTAAGAAGATTGTTTTTGTGGTTGTTGTTCATACACTACCGTTTAAAAGATTTTTTGTTTTATGTTTTTGAAAAATGTCTCATGCTCAGCAAGGCTGAATATATTTGATTAAAAATACAGTAAAACCAGTAATATTGCAAAATATTACAATTTAAAATAACTGTTTTCTATTTGAAAACACTTTAAAATGTAATTTATTTCTCTGATGGTAAATCTGAATTTTCAGCAGCCAGTACTTTAGTCTTCAGTGTCACATCCACCCATCATAAAAGTAATCCATACGGCTCCAGGGGGTTAATGAAGGCCTTCTGAAGTGAAGCGATGCATTTTTGTAAGAAAAATATCCATATTTATAACTTTATAGACCATAATCACTAGCTTCCGGTAACGTCCTTCCATCTACGAGTTCACGAGAGAGTCGAGTTCCGGCGTAGGACGTAGGATGTAGGAGTAGCGTAAGCTTAGGTGAGAGTAGATGCCTCTCACGGTTTCATCAAATAGGGTTGGGCAACAAACTCCTCAGACATTTCTCTTTAAAAATTCTCATTTTAGACTTCTAATTCGTGACCTGTGTTTTGTTTTGCTCTATCCTCTGTGCTTCTGTGTTCGTCAATACGTCATGCTTCGGATTAGAGGTCACTCTTCGACCAGAACTAGACTTGCTTACGGCAGTTACCGGAAGCCAGTTTTATAGTTTATAAAGTTATAAATATGGATATTTTTCGTACAAAAACACATCGCTTCGCTTCAGAAGGCCTTTATTAACCCCCTGGAGCATATGGTTACATTTATTGATGGATGGATGTGCTTTTTTGGGCTTCAAAATATCGGTTACTATTCACTCCCATTATAAAGCTTGGAAGAGCCAGAATATTTCTTTATATAACTCTGATTGTGTTTTACTGAAGAAAGTCTTGTACACCTGAGTAAATTATGGGATTGTTTTTATTTTTGGGTGAATTAACCCTTTAATGTCTTCAAAAAAGCTCACTGACCCTAAACTTTTGAATAGTCATGTGTTCGTCACTGTTTTGAAATTCAATTTTATATTCTTACTTGTTTGTTACTTTTTACATTTATTTAGTAATTTTGGGGCTTATTCACGAATAACTTATAAGATAATTAAGTAAAATTTGTTCTGCTTATGTTTGATAAATAAATGTCTTTGGGAAAACACACTGCTGTATTTATATTCTCATTTTCTTTTAGCCTTGCAAGCCTTGCAGACATGCAAGCCAAACTTGCATGTCTGTCTGAATATCGGTGTGTTTGTGTGCCGTTCATTTGCACGTCACTTGCAGAAACATCTCTCAACAAAGATGAATATAGAGCAGAATGCTGAAGGCAAGAGAGCAGTATTTCAGTCTGATGTTTTATGTCTCTCTTTTCTTTCTTCAGTCGACTGTCTCTGTGTAACATGATGGCGAGTGCTCAGGGTAATTGTACGCAGGTCTTTGAGATTACAATCTTGGCAACCAACCTCTCGTTTGGCTAAGAGTGAAAGGCTGAATAATGTGAACAGACTAGGTTGGAGTGGAACAAAACACATCATACTCAAAGGAGAACAACAGTGAAACTTGGGACACACTGAGGAGAAGGCAATAATTAAACAAACACAGGTGTACAATAACCATGATTGATGTATAGGAGTTCTTTGACAAGTTTGCTCCACCTTCTAACTAATAGGTGGAACAGTTTATTCTTATGGCACATTTGTTCTTTCTAATAGGATTTTTGTTCTGGAAACTCTGACCTTTGTGGAATGTTAAAATGTGTGTGGAACAATGCTTGTGTTTTTGCTCTAGTGTGATGGAGAACACGTCAAACAAACTCTTAAATCAATAATGGCACACATTTATTTATGTTTTTCTGGATCTGGAATCCCTGTTGGAATCGTATGTCGTTTTCTATGGGGATTTGGTTACAAGACAAGTTTTGCAACTATTTCCACTAAAAAAGAACAATTTGTCACGATTTATCCTTGTGTCATTTAAAATGTTTATTTTTCTTCCTTTGAACTTTAAGAATGTGGTAGCTTTGTGTGAGGAACAGTTGAAATTTGAGTCAAAATGTTAATTTTTTAAGTGGGACAAAACTAAAAAAAATAGTTCTCTCTCTCAAAAAAAAAAAATTTATAATTTACTCATCCTTATGAACTGAAACTGATTTCTGATTTATTTTATTTTATTTATTTTTTTTTTGAGAGAGAGAGTGGACTGTCACTTTAAGAGCTGTAGAGAAGACTAAATGAGTTGTGCTGTTGTCAATCACCTTTATATAGTGCTTTATACAATGCAGATTGTTTCAAAGCAGCTTTACAGTGATAAACAGGAAATTGATGATACAATGATGCAAACAGATTCTGCTGTAAAGCAGCTCTGAAGAGACAATAGCAAACAGTCATTCAGCTGAAATCAGTTCAGTGTTGATTCAGTTTGGTTCAATAACTGTGTAAAGTTCATCAATAATGGAATGAGTTCAATTTATCTATAAAGCAGCTCTGGAGAATTAATCTTTAAGATTTGCATTACTTTGCACATAATCTATTCAATAATGAAATTAATCATCATGTGACTTGTCTCTAAGACTGGCATTAAGGTCACTATTTTTGTTATACTTGTGTGGTCTAGAATGTCCCATGATTATGTGAACATGAAAGTATGAGTGAGGGATTCGTTCACGACTGAGTGTTCATGTTCTGTCAGCTGTGTAATCATCTGTTGATTCAGTGATTCATACTGTTAATTTAGAAATGTGCCTCTCCTTGTCCAGTCATATCATCATATTATACAGAACGGGGAAAAAATAATTTAGTGGTCCATTATAAAGTAAAAAGAATTTAGTTTTATTTGCATGGATGAAAGAATGAATATCTCTTTCTTTCTGTTTCTTTTCTCTCTTTAGCCTCGTCTCTAGTGTCTCACAGGTTTGTGACGGTGCGACGGGGGAGTCCAGCAGCACGCAGTGGTCAGATCCAGCCGGGGGATCAGTTGGAGGCCGTGGAGGGCAGATCAGTGGTCACGCTGCCTCACAGAGACCTCGCACAGATACTGCGCAGAGCTGGAAACACACTCAGACTCACCATTATACCACGCTCTCACACTAGTAAGCACGCTACAAACACATAATGCTTTTAATTTTGCTTGACTGGTGTTCTTTTTTTGTTTATATTTTGTATGTTTTTAAATTGTGGTTTGTTTGTTCATACACTACTGTTCAAAAGTTTGGGGTTGATTTTTTTTTTTTTTTTTTTTTTTTTTTAATGCTTTTAAATGAAGCCCAAGCTGCATTTATTTGATAAAAAATACAGTAGAAACATGAATATTGTGAAGAATTTTTACAATTTAAAATAACTTATTATTTAACTATATTTTCAAAAATGTAATTTATTCCTGTGATGGCAAAGCTGAATTTTCAGCATCATTACTCCAGTCTTGGAGACACCTAAAAGACACCTAAATTTACCTTGAAAAAAGCTTGCAGAAAATACAGTTATGTGAGAATCACCCTTCAATCTGATTTATAGCTGGATATAGCAAAAGATGACAAAATAAACACGTTAAACAACATGCATGCTTAATTTCACGATAGGTATGTGATTAATCGCAATTTAAAAAAAAAAATTAATCTATTGACAGCCCTAATAATAATACTATTTATTATTTAACAATTTATTCATTAATATTTAATAATTAAATAATTTAATAATAAATAAAGTTATTTAATTAAATATTTATTTATTTATTTATTTAATACATTTTGTAATTGTAAGTTGGCTAATGTTTTTTTTCTGCTAGACCTTGAGCTGTATT